>NW_028292579.1:13406211-13522263 GCF_029948245.1 Actinia tenebrosa
CGTACGGGAAGGAAGCTGCAAGTCAAGCAGGCCTTGGTTCTCTTGGGTGTGGTCTGGTTTTGGGGAGTTCTGACTGGTATTCTACCGGTTCTAGGTTGGAATCATTACCAATACGGCTCTTATGGAGCGGTCTGTAAAATGTCCTTTGACCACGACAAGGGGTATTTGCTGTTTGCAGCCATCGTGTGTTTTGTGGTCCCGTTGATCATCATGGTCTACTGTTATTTGCGAGTATTTCTTAAAGTGCGCAGCCATAGAAAACTAATGCAGCAATGGCGATCACCGAACCATATCAACAATAAAGAAAACAAAAGCATTAAAAGCGAGACGCGCACTGCTAAGATCGTCGTTACTGTTCTTTTCGTGTTCGCTGGTGCATGGACACCGTTTGTAATAGTCCATCTGTTACAGCTTGTCATCAATCTCCCCTCTAGTTTACTATCTATCTCAACCCTTATTGCTGGTATGCATTCATTCTGTAATCCTATTATATACACTGCCATGAACCGAAAGTTTAGAGCAGATTTGTTTAATTTACTCCCGTTTTTACGAAGGGTTGCTCAATGTTACTCGCTATGTTGTTGCTGTTGCCGAAGGCCTAACAAAGTCAACGGCTTTGTGATGGAAGCCAGTAGGAGTGGGATAGATGGGAGGTCACCGTTGACTGATCCAGTAGCGGGGGAATTAATGAATTTTCATCAACTACAAATATTTACTACAACAGGAGAGGGGAGAAAAGAAAATTTGCTGGGGGTGAAACTGGGTAAAAATACGGAAACTAGGGCTCATTCTTTTAATAGTGTTCAGACCTTGGAAGCAAGCGATGCAGACCTCTATCGTGTTATGTGAAAAATATATTTGAAATGTGAAATGTATATCAAAGAAAAATCATGAATTCCGAGGGAAACCGAATAATCAATATGAAGAATATTAAGATTAATGTATAAGTCGTGTTATGAGAGTATATGTGACTTGGATTTGTCAACAATAAAATATGTTCAAATGCTTTGAGTATATAAAGCACTCAACAACGACTACAAACAAACAACAACTATAACAAACACTTACGACAAACAACAACAAAGAAAAAGAAGATAAATATTAAGAAAAAAAGAAGATGAAGGCACAAACGAAATTAATATTAGAGGAAAAGGAAGAAAGGAATAAAGGAAAATGAGTACTAATCTGTTATAACGTTATGATAAGCATACTGAGCAGCTCAATACACATGCAAACTATCGTTTTCCATAACTTTTATTACTTACAATAATAGATTCCAAGCAAGTATATGAGCGGTAAGCTTTTCATAAATTATCAAAACTAAAAAGAACAACAATGTGACCAACACTATAAGCGTCATACGTACGTAATACAAGATAGATAAGGCATCTAACTCAATGTTAAAACTATTTCTTTATATAACCTTTTCAAGTAAATAATTTGACTTTGTCCATTTTTTAAATATCTATTTACAACAGGGTTCTTTTATTACATTGTTATCGTTACGCTGGAGTGAAATACCATTTTTTTCCTCGAAAGACTTACCCGGGGGTCCAGAGGGTACTTATTCCTCCGCTGCGGCCTTAGTTTACTTTTAACGAGAAGTCTAAAGCGAAATCTGAGAACTCTGGGACCCAGGGTATGAAACCCTTTGCAATTTCTGTTATACATAAGAGAATCAAGGACGGTCGCGATATATATGCTGTCAGTAATAGCGGAGTGAAAATCTTAATAACAATTCAAAGCCTGACAAACTGAGTGGTAGGCTCATGCGTGATGATGAAGGGGTAAATAAGATACTAAACTGATGACTAAGAGAATTTGTAAGGATCCATGATGTCCTTATAAATTTCTGAAATAAATAGCTTTCAGCTCGCCATGAAATCAGTTTTTTCGAGAATTTCGTAATCTGCGTGACGCATTTGCGGCACAAAAGGCAATGGGTGTTAAAACCATCAGAATTTTTGTTGTGGTATTGTGATATCATAATAATAAACTTGGAAGAAACTAGTATGACGTCATCACAGAATAGAAGTTTTTTCCCAGGCTGGTCTTCCATCCACTTGTTGGGCATCGTACCCTGAAGGTCTGGATGCGTCGACTGGAGTCGCAGTGACTTCCACTTCTGGTGGATAACTTGCTCTGTATTGACGTCTGACGTATTGGCTTTCCCGGTACAGAGTTCTTGTTGTGTCTCCATTCAGCGAGTCCGTGCTGCCATCAAAGGGTCTGATGTTATAAGTAAGAGTTAATTACCGAGAACGGAGGCAATAAGCCATATACATCCCGAGTGCCGCAGGCCCGAGGGATGTATAGGCTTATTGCCGACGTTCGAGGTAATTAAGTATTTTATTTATCAATTGAGAAGGTTTTCTTTCAAAGGTTGCTCATTATAAATGCGAACGGTCTATTAACCGGGTTAATAACTATATATTGACCTCGCATTTATAACGAGGGTTATAACAAAAATAAAGCCTTGTGAATAACAAAGAAAACCGTGTCAATTGAGAAATAAAACAGAATAAACCTTAATTCAGTTTTCTGCATATTTAACGTTGTTAAAGCAGCTTACCATTAATTACAGGTCGCTGCACGGAAATGATTAAAATAAGCGCAAAAATGCCGTAAAGCTGTCAGTTACATGCCTGCCATCAAGAAAGCCTAGCCCTGGTGCTGTAACACCGGCTCATTTCTTTTTTTGAAATTCGCCCCAATCCCAAACCTTTGCATGAATCAAAGTAACGAATAGTCCTGCAGTGATGGTTTTGGCTGTCCTGCGTGATAATATTCCAAACTCAATAGGGCCCTTGCGCATTGACACCCCTACCCCATTATATTATTTTCGACTTACCTTGGTGACAAAGACTCCCTACTAGTTCCCCCATAGGGTAGTCTTGTAGGGCTTGTCAATGCTTCTCTGCTGCTGGACCTTGAGCTTGGTCTAGAGTCAGGACGTCGGCGAACTTCCAAATTTCCTTGTATCATGTTCTTGGGAATCCTTGGCGATTGTGCTTCTTTGATAGTTGTTTGAAATTCCTTGATCTTGGATTCATTTTTCTCATTTGTTTCTTGTGCGAGGTATATTTCTTTCTTAAGCTTTTCAATCTCCTTTTCTAACGCTTCGTTTTTTAGTCGAAGGTTCATGATATCTTGGTCTTTCTCTCCCACAGCTTTGGTTTTAAGCTCTAGCTCAATGGTTGCAGTTCTTAGCTCCTTCTCAAGGCGGATAATCTTTTCCTGCTTCTTGAGGAGGTCTTTGTTGGACTTCTCGAGCTGATCTTGGGTGGTTTGTTTGTCTTTGCAAGCTTTCTGTAAATCAAACTCAAGCCTTGAGACCTTTTCACGTGCAACTTGCATGTTTTTGGTTGCTTGTTCAAGGGCGCCTGAACTTTGTCGGTTAACATTTTCTTGGTCCATTAACTTTTCTTTAACCTTTTGTAGTTCTCTTTGCAGTTCATCACGTTGTTTTTCAAGCATATCTTTTTCTCGTTCGGCTGACTGTTTCTTCTGCTTCAAGGAGTCAAGTTCTTCACGATGGCCTTCCTCGTTTGTAGCCCTATTTGACTTCAGCTTGTAATTTTCAACCTTGCTCTTGTCATTCTCTGTAACCAAAGTCTTGATTTCCTTTTCCTTTTCTTCGATATATCGCTTAACATTTGTACATTCTGTTTCAAGGGTCGTGGTCTTTGTGCGCATCTGTTCCACAATTGATGTTTTTTCAACAGCTTCTCTTCTATAACTCTCACTTTTACTCTGCAGCTCCATAATTCGACGATTAAATTCTTTAGCTTCTTCCTCTTTCTTGGTTCTTTCCATAGAAAGTTTGTCTTGTAAAGCTTCTTTCTCGAGCTTTTCCTCGTTGAACTGTCGTTCCATTTTAGAAAGGTTATCTTTCATTTCTTCAAGTTCTAGTTTCATTTCATTTTTGTCGTGTTCGTCTGTCTTGTTATCTGCTGCTCCCGCTAGCTTTTCGTGTAGAACAGAGAGTTCTTCTTCCATTTGGCTTTGTATGGAACGACTGCTTTCGTAACTAGCTTCAAGCTCTGATATACGCTTTTGATAAACCACTACTTCTTCTTTCAGTTTGGCAGCTTTATATTCCACTGAATGGCAGGTTGACTGAAGAGTTTCAATCCTTTCGCGGTTCGATTTTTGCTCGTGTTCGAAATTGGATAACTTCTTATGAGCTTCCAGGACTTCATTCTGGAGCTCCTTTTCGCGGGTTTGACTTTTCTTGAGCGTTTGCTCCAAACTGGATAACTTTTGCCCTGATACTCCGCCAGGTTTTCTTTTTTCTGACTTCAATATCTCATAATCTGCTTCTAACTGCAGCAACTTCTTTACTGTCTCCTTACTATCTCGTGTAACTTTGTCCTTCTCTTTGACGGCGGATTCCAGCAAGGCTTGCAATTCTACATTTTTTTGTTCAAACATATCTATTTCATTTTTGAGGGTATTGCGTTCAGATGTCAATTCCTTCTTTGCTCGCTCCAAATCTGAGTTTGCTTTCCGTAGCCCGAGTAAACTCTCGCTAAGGCTCGCTTTCTCTTGTTGAAATATTTCATTAGCATTCTTTTGCGCGATGACTTTCCGATTCAGAGTCGACACCTCATCTAAAAGACGGTCTCTTTCTTCCCTCAAGGCATTATTTTCAAAATTGTTATCTGGAAGGGCAGTATCGACTTCGTCCATTCTTTGGACAGTTATCATCTCCTGTGTCATGGAGTTATTCAATGAACGTTGTTCAACAAGCTGTGCTTCGATGATCCCTAATTCAGGTTTCAAGCGGTCGATTTCATCTTGAAGGACGTTACAGTTTGTTTCCAGTTCAGTCACTTGCATCTGCAGTGTTATCTGCTCGTTCTCTGCGTCACGTTTCTCAACCAGCGCCTTCTCCAGATCTTCTTTGGTCTTCAGGAGATCCTTCTTCAAATTTTCATTCTCCGTTTGCATTGATCTGTTGTCTTTCTCTAACTTCTCAATTGCGTATTTCTTTTGAGGGAGGTTTTTGTGGTCATCTTTGGCAGCCTGCTGCTGATCCAGAAGACGGCCCTGAAGTTTAGCGATTTCTTCTTTAAGAGCATCATTTCTTGCTTTCATTTCATCAATGACGCCTCTTCTCTGTGCCTCTTGTTTTAACTGTGCTTGTAGTTCTTCTTCTAGTTGCTCAATCTTTGCTTTAGCTCCATCTAATTCACGCTGTTGCTCCTTTTTCTCCTGCAAAAGTACCTGATACGCCGAGTCTAGATCAGATATCTTTTTCTGTGCCTCCATTAACTCTCTCTCCTTGGTACTAGCGTTCTCCTCTACGTCTGCCAAAGTCCCGACCATCTCTTCGACCTTCTGTTGATATTCATACAGTTCATCATTTAGCCCTTTTACTTTCTTTTGGTAGGCTGTATTGAATGCTTCTGCGCGACTGAATCTGTTCACCGACGCTTCTACTTCCTGCTCCAATGTTGCAACTTTTTTATGCCAGGACAAAAATTCTTCCTTCCCAAATTTGTCCTTTGCCTCTAAGCTTTTTAAGATTTCTTCAAGCTCTGCTATTCTGTTACCCCTGCATTTGCTTTCGTATTGCAGTGACTCTTTCTCCTTATTACTCTCTGCCAATTCTTGTTCAAGTTTACATAATCTTGAACGAACAAGCTCTAATTCATTTTCTGCATCTTCTTTTTCCTGTTTGCAATTCTTCAGATTTGATTCCATCTCAAGAAGCAGTTTTTGATTGGCGGAATCATTCTTAGCTTTTGTCCTTTCGCTTGAATGGTCTGTTTTAACTTCTAGGCGTTTCTTTTGTATATGGCTCAGTTCTGATTGTATCTTTTTCTTTTCTCGTTCTATGGCGTCTAACCTTGCTTTCAGCTCACCATTACTCTTTTTGAGGTCCCCGATGTCACTTTTCAACTTATCTTTCTCTTCTCTCAGAGCTTCATTCTTCGCTTCGAGATGCGCAGCTTTACGACTGGCACTGATGACGTCCATTTGCATCTTGTCCATTTTCTGTACTTGTTGTGGGCTTTTAACCCCAGAAGAAGATGACGACACATTAGCAGCTGAAATTTCCTGTTGTAGCTTTTCGATTTCTCGTTTAGCAGCCATAAGATTGTATTCCAACTCATACATCTTAGCGTCTCGATCTTCTATTGCTTTCTCAAGGCTCGAAATGGTTTGTTCAGCACTTTCGTATTCGTCTTTATAATTCTGCAGTTTTGTTCTTAGTACCCGAATCTCATCTTCAAATGCGCTCTCGCGTGACTTCAGCCATTCGATCTGATTTTCTTTCTCGATCTGGTCTTTTCTTAAAGAGTCCAAGTTGCCTCTCAAGTCCATGTTTTGTTTTTGAATGCCCACATTCTCTTCTTTACTTCTAGCTAGAGCACTTTTCTTTTCTTCGAGTTCTGCTCGAATGTTTGTCTGCTCTCTAAAAACTCGCTGTAACTCTTCCTCTGCATCTGCAATCTTCATTTGCTGTTCAATCAAATCCTTTTGCATTTCTTTATTTTCGAGTTTGCTTGATTGCAGCTTTGATTCGTAATCTGCAAGTTCCCGCTTCATCTCAAAACGGTCGTTGTCGCTCTCATCTCTCTTTCTAATTGCATCATTGATTGAACCATGGATACTGTTCAGCTCTTCTCGAAGGCCCTGCACCTCTCTTTCTAATGCCTTCTTTTCTTTTTGCATCCCCTCTATTAGGCTGTCTTTCCCGCCAACATCTTTTGTGTGCTGCTCCCAAAGGGTCTGATATTCTTGCAGCTTGCGCCTTACTTGAAGCAGCTCTTCCTCACTCCTCGCGAGATTCTTGGAAACGTCTTCAACTTGTTGCTCGCTTTGATTTTTAGATTTCAAGGCGCGTTCTAACTGCAGTTCAAGCTTAGAATCCTTCTCTTCTGCTTCCTTCAAGTCATTTGTCAAGCTTTGAATTTCATTCATAGCGGAATCGTAGCTCTCTTTCAATGGCGTGAGTTCTTTTTGCATAAATGCAAGCTCGTTTTCAAGTTCTTTCTTTTTTTCCTGTAATGTCTCTTCGCTTGATTCCAGCCGCGATAAGTTCACGTAGATTTCCAGAAGTTTTTCTTGCATCCCTTGTTCTCGCTCTTCGCTGATTTTGAATGCTGATTCCATCTCAGCAATTTTACGCTTGGCTAATGACAGCTCTTCTTCAATGAAGTAACGATCATCGCTCGCAATGCTACCCATACTACCCCAGCTACTCTCCAGAATTGATGACTTTTCAGTAGAAACTCTTTCTTCCACTTGTTTCCTCTTGACTGACTTGTTTTGGTCGGCTTCTTTTCTCCTCAAGTTACGTTTTGCGCCTTCTATTTCACTCTCCAGCGCTGCATTGGTTTGTCGAAGGTTTTCGATCTCGATTGTTTTATTTTCTACATTCTTTTTAGCCTTAGCGAGCAAGGCCTTCAACTCGTTTATTTCTTGCTCAAGTTTAGAATTATCGTTTTGTAGCCTGTTAACATTGTCCTTCCAATCTTCCAGTTTGTCATTCAAGACATTGTTCTGTCTTTCACTATCAGCCAACTGTTGCTCCATGTTTGAGATCTTTGATAAAAGAGCTCGCAAATCCTCTTGCGCCCTGTCTCTTTCGTAGCTTGTCTTCTGTACACGAGCCTCGGATTCAGATAAAGCATCTTTGGCTTTCAAAATTTCATCTTGTAATTGAAGCAAATCTTGTTTTCTCTTTTCACCGTCTTCACGACTTTGGACCAGGCTTGTCTTCAAGGAATGATTCTGTTCTTCAAAATACGCCTTCGCAGACTTCAGTTGGTCAGCGATTTCATCCTTTTCTTTCAATTCTTTTTTGATGGCCTCGAGTGTTATTCGGTTTTCTATTGAGTGCTGTTCTAATTTCAGAAACTCCTCCCTGCTTGTGTTATAGCGGTTCTCGCTGTCATCGAGTTGTGTCAACAAGGCAACTCTTTCCTTACATTCATGCTCAAAGCGAACTTCAAGGTCTGACTCTCTCGACTGGGATTTCAAAAGTCCTTCTTTAAGCTCCTTTTTCTCGCTTTCAAATCTTTCTTTTGCAGAAACGAGGTCTTCTATTCTCTTCTTAAGCATTTTGTTCTCGTGTTGATATTCAATATTTTGTTGCTGAGTTTGTTTGTGATCATCTTCAAGCTTGACAATTTTTTTCTTGGCCACTTGTAATTCTTGCTTTAGTTTATCTCCCCCACTCTCTCTAGTTCCACCGTTAGATTGCCCAGTTTCAAAGGCTTGTTCTGGGTCGCATTCACTTATCGTAGCCTCCATTACTTCCAGTTTACTGTTTGTAAAGTTTGCCATAGTGCTCTCCATTTGACCCAACTGGTTGCAAACTTCATCAATTTGAGATGAGAGTTCCTTATTTTTTTCTTCCAGAACTTCGTTGTTCCATTTTAGATTTTCAAGCTCTTTTTTGGTGTTCAAAAAATCCTGTTCCAATGCAAGCTTTCCATTCTTCAGCCATTCTATAGAGTTTTCCTTCTCGGTCAGTTCTCTTTGCTGTGTGTCACATTGCCTGTCTTTCTCACGTAAATCACTTTGGAGATTGATCAACTCTTCTTTCATTTTCCTGTTCTCTCCCTGTAGGTTTGTGCACTCATTCTTGAAGTGCTCCTTGTCCTTAAGAGCATTTACCAACTGGGTTTCGGTAGAGCTGACTTTCAAGAGCAGTCCGCTGATTTCCTGTTCCATGGAGCCTTTGCCATCCCGAATCCTACGAAGCTCCTTCTCTCCTTCTTCGACTTTTATTAGCATGGAAGCTAGCCGCTTCATAAGCTCTTTCTTTTCGGCATCTAGACCTTCAGAACCAACTTTAAAGGTGATAAGATCCTGGTTATTGTTATTCAGATCTCTTCTAAGTGTTTTCAGTTGTTCGTTAAGGTCTTCGATTAGCATGTCTTTTTTACTTATTGTCTTTGTCATGGTCTCGTTCATCTTTCTCGCCTCCAACAACTGGCTTTCTAGATTCATGATCTTTTCTTTGGCATCAATCAATTTTCTGTTGGCCTCATCAAGTTGATCTTTGACTTGAAGCTTGTGTCTTTGGATTGTCTCGATCTGTGATTCAAGCTTAGCTATACGCCCTCGCACGCTGTACAGCTCATCTTCGGCTGCTTCTTTGTTCCTGACAGCGGCATCAACTTCTTCCTCGAAATCAGCCAGTTTTGATTCAATAAACACGATCTTCTGTGTCTTTTCAACATTTTCATTGGTCAGTCTTTCGATTTCAAGTTTCTGAGCGGACAGTCTTTGTTCAGACTCTTCGACTTCAGCCTCTAATTCCTCTTTGTCTTTCTTGGATATATTATACATCGATTCCAGCTCAGCTATTCTTTTACGATAGCTGGAAGCATCACGTTGCAGTTCACTGAGTTTGCCTCTCATTATTTCTAGTTCTCGCCTTGAATTCGTGTCCCCATCTTTCTTGCTTAAATTCTCGACAGAATTCATCCTCTTGATCGCCAAACTATGATTCAACTCTAGCTGTTCACGTTCTCTGTTTGTTGTTTCAAACAAATGGTCCAATCTTGTAATTTCATCGCCTTGTCTTGCGAGTTCTTCCTGAAGATGTCTTTTCTCGTCTTCGTAACTTTCTACAAGGCTTCTCTCGCGAGAAATTTCATTCTTTGAGTTATCGAGGTCCTTAGAAAGCACCATTACTTTGTCTTTTAACTGTTCGATAATGGCGTCCTTTTCGTTTGCTTCTCTCTTGAATTCCTCTAAAATCATTTGAGTTTCCACTAGTTGGGTTTTTATCACGTCTACATTGTCTATGCTGGACCGAGACTCGCCTTCGTAGCTTGCTAAGCGTTCTTCGAGCAGAGCTTTCTCAGTCATCATCTCTCTTAGCTCTTTCTCTTGTCTGTCGAGCTTTTGTTCCAGTCCCATTACCTGCTGTTGGTAATCGTTTTTCGTTTTGTCACACAAAGAATGAGCAGCTTGCAGTTCTGAAATCGTTTTGTGATATCCATGAATCTCACCATTTGCCAAGTCTCTTTCTTCGTTGGCAACTTTGCAGTCAGACTCAACTTCCATCAAAGTTTGTTGAAGTCGGAGCATTTCTTCGTGTAAACTCTTCTTTTCGTCTTCCAAAATTTCTATCTGCGTTTGAAGTTTATTGTTCTCGTCGTAGAATGGATCGAATTTTCCTTCCATTGCTCCAATATTCGCTCTCAAATCGGTAATTGTCTTTTCTTTGGATGCTGCATCTTTTCTGTAACGTTCGAGCGATCGTTTTGCCTCCACTGCCTCATTTTGAGCAACCAAAATCTCCCTCCTTATTTTTGCATTCTTTGCCTTCTCTTCATCCAGCTCAGCTTTAATCATGCTTTTCTGTCTGTTAGAAGTGTTAAGTTGGTTTTCAAGCTTAGCATTTTGTGCATTCAAAGCGGTTACTTTAGTTTCTAATTCTTCTGATTCCTTTTCGAATCGTTGCAAAGAATTTTTCACTTCGTTTAATCTTTTTTCGGCATGTTCAAATCGACTCTTAAAGTCATCTCTCTCATGAGCAAGATTGTTACACTCATCTTCCAATGTCATACAATCCCTTGAAGTAGCATCGAGCCTGTCTTGTAAATCATAAACTTCATCGCACATGTGGCCGTACTGGTTTTCTATCTGGGAGTATTTGTTGCGTAGAGAAAAGATGTTGTTTTCTAGTTCTCCTACTTTCTGTCGAAGACGTGTTGCTTGCTGCTCAGCCTCGTTAGCCCTTTCATTTGCCTTTTCGCAGCTCGATTCAAGTGTGGAAATTTTGATACGTGCAGTAACGATTTCTTTTTCTTGGTCATCTTTGATGGCAGTTAAGTTTGCGCAAGCTTCTTCCATGTCTCTAAGTCTAGCTTCAACGTCTGTTAGGTTCCTCTCCAGTGCATCCTTTTGTTTGCTGCTTATTTCGGTAGAGACTTGTGCTTTGGAAAAGTTTTGCTTCAGTGAATCTATTCGATTTTCTAATTCTTTGTTGACGTTCTCAAATTTCTCAGCTCTTTGGGTTTTGGCTGACAATTCACTTCGAAGAAGGTCTAAATCTTTTTGGTTTTCAAGCATTTCACGTTGTAGAAGATTGTATGATTCTTTGCTTCGTTTTATCTCATCTCTTATGCTCTCAACTTGAACTTTTAAGGCGTTTCGTTGTTTGGTCACATTGTTGACCTGAGCTTCGTATTTTGCCACCTTCAAAGATGTTCCCTTTGTTTCTTTTTGTAATTCTCTCTTTAACTTGTCGTGATCAGCTTGCAAATCGTTAAACTTCGTGAGTTGTGCAAGCAGCTCTTCCTGGATGTCTTCCTTTTCTTTTTGTACAACGTGATAATTAGATTCCCATTCGACAATCTGTTCACGAATGCTGGAAAGTTCCACATCATTGCCTTGCTTTTCCAAAGCAGTTGATACAAATCTTTTACTTGATTCCAATTCTCTCTTCAGACATTCGTTTTCCTTTAATAAACCTTCTTTTTCGCTTCGAAGCTTGTTGATGATATCGGCTTTGGACTGTAAATCTTTTTCTAAAGCCTCTAACTCCCATTCTTTTTCAGCAAGTTTCCTTTGTACACGAGCAAACTCTTCTTGATACTTTTTGGAGTCGGCCCGAGAATCTTTCAGCTGCGAATGAAGCTGAGCTTTCTGACGAAGAAGCGTTTCTACCTGAGCCTGGAGTCTTTCAACCTGTAAAAATTATTAACTTTTAAAAAACCCAGACAAATATGTGTACAAAATCAAACTTGAAATATTTTCTTCTTGATACAGGTAACTGCAGGTACATAACATAAACACAAGGAACTAGGTAACTTTCCGGACAGAATTTAAGCTCATTCCCACTAGGAAATTGGCACTTTATCACTGACACTATATGCACATGAATCTTGTTTAAAAGTGTTAATGAATACTTGGCTGTAATCGAAAGCCGTAAATTGGTTTACACGAGATTATACAACTTTTTCCATATCTGTGTTGAAAGCCTGCCATTTGTAATGGTATTCAGCCTATATGGGCTTGATTTAATTATATTAAGTTTAATGAAAAACGAGACTTTAATTATCAAACTTGATATTTCCTACTGAAGAATATCGCGAGTATATTCATTCAGTGAATCGCTAAGTATTTTCAATTAACTAACAAATCCAAAACACCTTTTATCACCAATACTAACAGCGTCTTTATGTTAATTAGAGTTATCATAGTTGCGAAACTATCACAGTTATAAAACTTCGAGAAATTCTTTTCAAATCTAATAACTGAAAAGATTTCAACCTTGTCTTACCTCAGATTTGTGCTCTCCTTTCACAGATTCCAGCTCAAACTTGAATTTTCTGTATGCCGTTTCCAGATCGTCGAACGTCTCCCTCGCTGTGGCGATTTGTTGTATGGAAACATCATCATCAGTGCTCGAGTTTTGCACGTAAGTATTCATGGTCGAGGAATGTTGTTCCCGGGAGAAACTTCCTCGCTACGAACGAGGTTTAGAAACCTCTACTGACAAGTACTAAACCTCTACAAAGACTATGATTTCCCAGCTGTCGCACACAATTTACAAACTTCACAAGATGTGTGTCTAAGTACTCCAAATCGAATGCTAAGCCAGAAGTCCCCAGAGGCTAGCCGCAAAAGCCTTCGGGCTATCTTTGTTGTGACAGCATTGGCCAATTACAGTGAAGTAATCAATAAACTATGCGCTGAAAACTGTTAGTTCGTTATTTTTGTTTTCCGCTTTGAACCAATGCGATTCGAAAAAAGTTATTATCAGACCGGCAGTACGTCTTGGCGTGGCTGGCATCACAACTCCAAACCAACAGACTTAGAGCCTTCTCGAAACTAGCAGACAAATACGGCAGACCAAAAGCATTTTTGACAGTTTACTTAAAATTCACGAGCTCATGTTAAGGAAACAATATAGTTATTCAAATAAAAATCCAATCAAAATTCCATTCTTTTGTTCATTAAGAGGATGCATTCTTTGATTTGAGAGAATAGTAGAATACCGTCAGGTTACTTTGATGTTATAATGCTGATTTGTTTGGACTAAATTAACAGATACGTATTGCTGGTCACCAATTATGAAATAAAAATTGATAATTATAACCACGTTGAAAAAAACTCAGTAAACATGGCATATCTGGTTTTTCATAAATATTTCTGAAAATGATGCCAAATTATTTTTGTCTCACATATCTTAAGCTCGTGTAAAAAGCTCTTTTGGGGCGAAATAGTTTTCAAATTTTGATAAAATTTATTATTAATTTTTTAAACAAGGCTAAGTTAGAAACCCTTGATATCTAAGATCTCTAGATAAGAGTGATTTGTTCAAAATGTTTTAATAGGTGGGATGAGAATAGGCTTGCACTTGGAAATTTTGTGCAGCTTCATTATGTCATAGTTTTTTCTAGAAAACCACGACGCTACGAAACAACATGTAGTACGAAAATCACGCAACAACACATCAACCTGGGTAAAGGCTGCGTCATTTAACCTGCATTACATTACTAACGATTTCCACTGTTTTGATGCGAAAGAGAATCATGAGTAAAACGAAGACATATTCTGAGTCATAATTGTTTAAGGTCTACTGAAATGTTTGAGAAGAGTATATTCAGTAGCAGCATTTGCAGCTTGGCAAAAAAAAAAAAAAAAAAAAAAAAAACACAAAAAAACTATTATACCATAGAGAGGGCTCCCCCTCTATTAAGTATGAGTATACGTGTAAAATATTTTTCTTTTCCAAGAAAGCGATGCAGTGAAAGCAACCCAGAAAGCCGCTGTGACACTGTGATAAAAATTTTTGTGACTTTTTATCCATTCCTTCTATCCTCATCGTTTTATATTTGTATTCCTTTCCTTCCTTTCCTATTTTCTTCTATTTTCTTCCATTTTGAAAATAGACTATTCTCCCTATGATTTGCAATTTTTTTTACCGGAATTATTTTTCGTTTGCTTGTTGTGCAGTTGCTATTAAAGATCTTCCTGGGTAGAGGTCAGAGTTTGCAGCGTCCCGAAAAAGGACTGGTATTAAAACTATGGCGCGAAATTTCTAAAACCACGTGAGAGAAAAGGAATCCAAGATGGCGGAAGAGACAACATCTTCAGTGTCAAAAGTAAAGCCCAAAAAACTCTAAAATTACACAATATTTTGCGACCTGTTTTATTGCTCTAGTTTATCTTGGATTTAATAGGTTCTCTTCGTTTCAGGGGTGCTTTTTATTTAAGAAAAATGTCACGGGCTCTCCTCGAAAAAGACGATACGGGAATGCCATAGGTGAGATTAAAGTTCGAAATTTCTGAAAATGTATATCTTAAGTCGTAGAATATTTCTTTGAGATGTAGCTTTCAGAAAGGCGGTTTAGAATTCTGTTCTTTTTATTGATCTTGAGGAATTTTGAAGTAGAATGATAAATTGGTAAACTATTTTCTTGTAGACCTCATTGATCGTTATGATGGCGAGAGCACAGAAAATGTTTCCCAAAGATACGATAACTTTAAGCAATGCTGGAAGCAAGTCAAGACTAAAATTGAGGTAAATCATTTCTCCTGGCTTTTAAAGTAGTTTTGGTCTCGTATTCTTTAAATACCCCTTTGAATGTTTACCTGTGTTTGTCTTACCTCTTTTAGGCTCTTGAATCAAACAGCAAGATTTTCTCTCACATCGTTGAGTACGTTCAGTCTGCACACAAGAAGTCTAACAAGACGTACAAACATGGTTATATCAATGAAATTCCCACAGCTGTTCTCATAACAGGTCAGAGAACTTGCAAGCAAGACGTATAAATATGCATAATTTATCAGCTTTGCTTTGCTTGTTCTGCAGCAAAAATAAATTCCATTTCCCTCACCTACAAGGGCTGTTTTGCGTGAGGGAAGGGAGAGTCATTCCATATATTCCGCATATTTGATTTTTTCCAAGTTATCAAATATTCTATTATAATTACTACTTAAGAATGATAATAGAAAAAATTAAGTTTTATACTTCAATTTGATAACTATTTGACAGTTTTTACATTTACCTATTTATTAAGTTTTTGATCCACCAATGTATTTTTTTATTTATAGTACACTCAACAAAATTACTCGACTCTGATTGGTCGAGAGGAGTACAATTATAGCGTTAATTGTACTCCGTAGGAGTACTGAATTAAGTCGCTATGGCAACACGACCAAAACAATGTCAAAACAATTATTTTCTATCATTTTGTACTCAAAAAGCATAAATAAAATTTTAAAGCCGTAAGAACTAATCTTTTTTATGCATTTCAGTTGCGCGATGGACTGGAAATCGGCCGCCAAATAGACAAAGATGAACGGTGTCGCTTCGCATTTTTTACTGAAATTTTGTTGAGTGAACTATAAACAAAAAATCGCACGATCTTCTCATACAATTTGGAATTAATAGACACTCGTAATGTTTTGAAAGTTCTTTAATTGTACTCGTCTAAAGGCTCATGCAATTACAAGAACTTTCAAAACATTACTCGTGTCTATTAATTTCCAAATTGTACTCGAGATCGTGCGATTTCCTATACTAATTGACATCAATTTGTTTACCTGTCTTATGTGCAATTGTCATATGATGGCAGTAATTAATTCGTATGTATTTACATGTCTTTGATTTATTGTATTTATCCATCCATTTGACACTGATTATTCTCATTCATTAGTTTATTCAAGTTGTTTTCTTTATCTCCAGGTGTTAATATGCCAGATCATGATATCATCTTCAGTCAGCTAGCTAAAGATTTATCCAAGATTACTCCATACATTGCTGTGTTACAATCAAAGGACTGTACAAGTAAGTACCTCTCACAATAATAATGTCACCATTTATTATTTAACATTTATTTGCTGAAGGCAAAGTGAACATTGGGGAATATTTACCAAGCTTCGAGTCTTCCAGCGGCAAGGTAAATATTACCCATGTTCACTAAGCCTGAGGTGAATATTCGTTTTAATATAATTTTACACTTGGATGTAAAAGAAAAGACAAAATTCAGGATAAAACGTTTTAGTAAATGTTTTAGTATTACTTTGGCTCTGGTTAACTTTGGGAAACCTCTTAATCTGACACTGCTTAGGCAGTAATTATTACTCGTGCCAAGGCACTGCCGGCATGAGTCTTAAAATGCAACGCGTATAGTTTTTTTATTGTTCTTCGTCCAAGTTAAGAGGCTTAGTCTCCCTTACCTTTTCAAAGAGTCAGGCTGCACAGACTAGAAGTTTTCCATATCAGCAAGTTCACTCGTTATTCTCAGCTCTTGAACTTGACAATATAGATATTCTTATAGCCTGTATTTATATTAACCTTTATTGGCTTCAAAGTCTACTCAAAAACATGAGGTACATAGCAATATTTATTTTAAGATTCTATTTGATTAAAGAAGCAAAAAATGATAATTTGCAATGCACATTCCAGGGTTTGGTCTTTGCCATTTGAAGCTTTATGATCTCCTTTAATTTTCTTCAAAAAAGTGGTGATTCATGAAAAAATAGCGATATATTATAAAATATATAATAATACTCTATATTCAAGTCTAAAATTATGCTAAAATGTTGATTGTAATCCATGGATACTACCATTCAAAGATTCTTTCATGTTGCTATAAGATATCACAATTTATTATACAATTACCAATGAAATATCTATTTTTCTCTATTTCAAAAAATTGATATCTTCACACATGAAAATAACATGTTATTTTCACATGTGAAAATAACACCATTGCGATGGCTGTTCAAAAATACACGGAAAGAATTGCCTGAAAAAGCCAAAACATACTTCATTGATAGTTATATAATAAACAGAATATTACATGGGAACTTGGAGATACGAAATTTATCTTCTCGTGTTGAAAATCTCTCACTCGTTCGCTGCGCTCACTTGTGAGAGATCTTTTCAACACTCGAAGATAAATTTCGTATCTCCGCGCGCCCATGTAATATCCTCTATGTATGGCTAAGTTACAGAAAGGAAATAAGTAGATTTATTCAGGTGCCATTGTAGTATACTCCAAAGCCTCAGAGTTATAATATGGCACAATAATGGCATACATACATTAATATACATTATACATTATTCCACAGCTATGAAATTCACCATGAAAAATATGGTCCTTCAGTTTATGAGCAGTGATGAAGAGGTGAGTGATGTATATGAATACCTATTTAAAAGGTACAATTATTTTTCTGAAGTAAGTTTTCAAAAGAAAAATAATGTCAGAGGCTTAAGATTGGAAAGTATTTGATTGTCTAGGATGAAGAGAAAGAGGAATCACATGGTTCTGTACATCATAAACCAAGGTTAGGTTCTTACACCATGGTCCAGCTGTGTCACTGGTACAAAACAGCATGCAAGGTGAGATAATTTAGAGAACTACATGTTGTATCTAAATGTCCAAGAAATTAGCTCACATAACCAGACCTATGCCTGACATGATGGCCTTCTCATAGTGAAGTTATATGTAACCGGTGGTAGACTCACACAAGTGGAATCCCATGGTTAATGAAAAGGAAACTCTAGAACAAGCGTTTGGAGTGCAACACTCGAAAAAAGATATAAATTGGAAATATGTATATTATGTATATGTATATATACATATACACTCGATTGCAGAAACGTTGTAGTATACATTTATACATTTATACAAATACCTAATGAGATGCATATTGCAATTTTACATTTTTAACTCTCAAAACCAATTGATTTATAATCTGTAGGATATAAAACACAAGAATAAACTATTTTGACGTTCATTGAATGAAACAAATGATAAATAAAGCGAGTTTTCTGTTTTGCATATCATTAAATATACCTGAATAAATTAGGTATTTGCATAAATGTATACTACAACCTTTCTGCAATCAAGTGTATATATATAAATATGTATATGTATATATGTATAAGATAAACCGAAGTCTAGGATAAGGCAAAGTGAGGACGAATACTGGATGCAAGGAATGGACTTACCAAGAATTTATTACGGAAACCAATATACAAAAGTTACTTATACAACAACAATGAAAATACATCATGAAAGAGATATCTAAATGACTAAATCTTAAGACGATAAAAACGCATTGACAAATAGAACTACGTGAAACAAAACTAGTAAATTGTCACCGGAGTAGAATTACTCGCTTAGAACACAACACATTTCCCAGTCATGAAAAACTAATCTTTAGCAACAAGCCTTAATATCGAAATCTAAGTCAACAATATACTTACAAACGGGTTAAAATGGAATGACTCGGCAATTGACTGACATGGCAAGGCTAACTCCTAGCTCTTGGGGCGAACCCCAGCTCTAGTTGCTTGAACTTGCGTTCTGTACTAGCTCTGGCATGAACTTCTGCTCTCTCTCTCCTCTAGTTGTCCCAAAACTGTCGTATTATATCGGGGCTATATCTACGAGTACTTGAATAGGGGCTAATTGAATTAGGATATGACCTCATATCACTCCTATTACCTTATCAGATCAAACTATTAGGAGAACTGTAAAAAAAGCTAAACATCCATGCCGCGGAAATTAGTGCATTCCAGTAGTTAAGCATAATCTAAACATTGGCAATAATAGAACTGTTTAAGCTAAACATCCACGCCGCGGAAATTAGTGCATTCCAATAGTTAAGCATAATCTAAACATTGGCAATAATAGAACTGTTTAAGGTAGTCCCACAAGGGAAATTACCTTAATGCGAGGTAAATCTTGGTTTGAACGAACAATAATTATTAGTTCAGGAAAAAGATCACATAGTATTGCTCGTCCAAAATACTGAACTTTGAGTGTCCCTTTCCATAGAACTATTACACTCACGTTTGAATGTGTTCCCTAACAAAAATATATTAAATCCTTTGTAGTAAATACTTAGAATTGCCACGAACCGGCAGTTCCCATAAAACTACTTGAAATCGACATTTCAAAATGACTAAAGATGAATGCAAAGTGACCATGTCACATATAATATTTTTTATTTATTATGAACCAGGTGATTTTGCCTTTCTCAGCCTGAGCAAATTTGCCAATCAGCACACATTTTGTTTTCAGCTTGATAAACAATAGCTTTTACTTGAAAATAAAGAAAATAAAACTCATATGTGAGAAGATTCACCAAATATCTTATAGAAATAGCAAATTCTATCGTTGTTGGTAGAAAATATTTCATTTCAACAAGAGATAATAAAAAATACTTTTACAGCCAATTCATATCACACGTGACCAGTATCACTCATGTTTCGATTGCACTTTTGGCAGCTTTGTCAGAAATTCCAAGTCTTGACACCAATGATGCTCAAAACTCCAGCAATTCAAATTACTTTGAACTTAAAAATAAAGATTTTAAAGCTAATTCTCAGCGATGTGGTTGGGATGTGAATTCTTTTATAAATTATTTTACAATCAGTCATATTCATAATTATATAGCAGTTTCAAAACCTAACTTTTACAGATTACTGAAAATTTTTTTTAAATATCGAAGTAGTTGATTGGAGATTTAAACATGAAGATTTGAAAGCTACATTTGAATTCCTGAAATTCCTGGTCATGGTTACGTGAATTACCTGTACAGTGTAGATTCTAACTGTGACAAGCAATGCACTTTGTGCTTAGAATCCAAATCATCTGAAAGGGAATAAAATTTAAAAAACTGCAGGATCAGGCAAGACCTAACAACTCAACGAACATCTTAGATGAATAAAGGGCTGACAGTACATTACCACACAATGTCACTGCTTTCTATTGTTATTGTATGACCCCATTTCTTTATAATTCCATTTTGACTTGCACTTGGTTTGGGTTTAATTTTTTTGCAGATTCAGGAATCTGAGAAGAAAAATTTAATAAAGAATAAAGAAACACTTAAAAAATCTTCTGCAACAGGTATTTCTTGGAAGTTTTCTAAAATGAGCTTTCTTTGCACTTAGAAATTACTATCTGTTATAAACATTGTTGGAGCACAAGGGAGGGATATCAACCTCTTATTCATGATTATTATCTTTGAAGCCCTTCTTTCATATACTGTATTTAGAGAATCCCCCACTTGTTGTGATACTTGAAGACTTTGAAGGCTTTCATCCCCCTGTCATACAAGATTTTGTGTCTGTCTGTAGGTAGGTTTCATTAAAGTGATTTGAATTTTGCTTTTATAGAAATTAGTCCATGATCATTATCAGTATGTGCAACTGCGCAACCTTTTGAGTAATCACATCACATATTTCAATGTCATGCAATATCTACTTAATCAGTATTTTTGGAAGCTCAACCAAGTAAATACTCCATGCATGTTGAAACCAGGTCCTCCACTCCCCCCTTCCAGGTATCCCAGTATACCCTGCTCACAGAGTCATGTTTAAATTTTATATGCACATCACTCTTAGAAACTTCATAATAATAACAACAAAGTACAAAAACTACAACACCAACAATACCAACATGATATCAACAATAAGGTCATCATGTACAGATACACCATCATTACTGTCATTAAGAACAATACCAACATGATATCAACAATAAGGTCATGCACAGTTACACCATCATCACTGTCATTAGGAACAATACCAACATGACATCAACAATAAGGTCATGCACAGTTACACCATCATTACTGTCATTAGGAACAATACCAACATGACATCAACAATAAGGTCATCATGCACAGTTACACCATCATTACTGTCATTAAGAACAATACCAACATGACATCAACAATAAGGTCATGCACAGTTACACCATCATCACTGTCATTAGGAACAATACCAACATGACATCAACAATAAGGTCATGCACAGTTACACCATCATCACTGTCATTAGGAACAATACCAACATGACATCAACAATAAGGTCATGCACAGTTACACCATCATTACTGTCATTAGGAACAATACCAACATGACATCAACAATAAGGCCATCATGCACAGATACACCATCATTACTGTCATTAGGAACAATACCAACATGACATCAACAATAAGGTCATGCACAGTTACACCATCATCACTGTCATTAGGAACAATACCAACATGACATCAACAATAAGGTCATGCACAGTTACACCATCATTACTGTCATTAGGAACAATACCAACATGACATCAACGATAAGGCCATCATGCACAGATACACCATCATTACTGTCATTAGGAACAATACCAACATGACATCAACAATAAGGTCATCATGCACAGATACACCATCATTACTGTCATTAGGAACAATACCAACGTGACATCAACAATAAGGTCATCATGCACAGATACACCATCATTACTGTCATTAGGAACAATACCAACATGACATCAACAATAAGGTCATCATGCACAGATACACCATCATTACTGTCATTAGGAACAATACCAACGTGACATCAACAATAAGGTCATCATGCACAGATACACCATCATCACTGTCATTAGGA
The DNA here is from genome assembly GCF_029948245.1 of Actinia tenebrosa. Classification (NCBI taxonomy): domain Eukaryota; kingdom Metazoa; phylum Cnidaria; class Anthozoa; order Actiniaria; family Actiniidae; genus Actinia; species Actinia tenebrosa. The sequence continues at coordinate 13,427,608 of NW_028292579.1, forward strand.
ACAATACCAACATGACATCAACAATAAGGTCATGCACAGTTACACCATCATTACTGTCATTAGGAACAATACCAACATGATATCAACAATAAGGGCATTATGCACATAGTTACACCATCATTTTTGTCATTAGGAACAAGGAACACCATCCTCATCAACATGGAATGGAAGGATGGTTGCAATTTTTTTGTATAAATGGTTTCTGTAACAAGATTGTACTATTGTCTTTCAGTCAATACACTCATGATATTCCTTTGGTAATGGTATTTGGAGTAGCTACATCAGTATCAGCAGTACACCAGGTTCTTCCACACTCAGTTTCCACGCTTCTTTCCATTGAGAGATTTCAATCTCAACCATCACTCACTTGCTTACTTGAAATTATTTCAAAGGTTAGTCTTTTAGACAATGCTTCTTTATTTTTGCACAAATTGCATTGAATGCTACTTATAACGAAAGATAATAAACAAATAAAAGCTGTCTGTGCTTTATCTGTGAAAAAAGCACCTTAGTTTAAACATGCTTGCAACTAATATACTGGTCATTCCTTACAATAATATTGTTCCACAGGTTTTGATGACTGCTGGAATTCCTTTCAAGCTTGGACATAAAGTTTTCAGATTTCTCTATGAAAATTTCTTGTTCCATGACTTTTCATTGCAAAATTTCAGTACAGGATTACAGGTAATTTGCATTCAAACAGTTAATGATTTTTTACTACAAATGAAAATTTTCTTGCACTCCAATTGGTTTAGAGCCGTTGTAATTAAGACATACAAACAAATTACATCAACATATTGCACATCGCTCGCATATAGAGTTAGAGCTTGCTTTGAACCCTTTTTCTTCCAAACTTTTTGCGACTTTTTTTTGTAGTAAAAGATAAATTTCCAATGGTTTAGCATTGTATATCCTCTATTTACCATGATATAACTTCGACAAGATTAGTTTAGTACCCACTTGGCTATGCCTTGTGAGTGTGTTGTAACATTTTGACCAACTGTTGAAGTCATATGTTGGTAAATAAGAGGTCATGCTAAGCCATCAGAAATGATGTTATCATTAAAAATTATCAATAACATTATTAAATTACCTTTAATAATTAATGGATTAAAGGGGAAAATGTGAAAATTTGTGCATATTCTATTGTTTAAATACTCAATTGTGATTGACTAATTCGTATATGAAGAAGACGTCGTTGTTTCTAATGAAACAGTAATGATAAAAAGGTAAATTTTACACCGGTAAAAGATGAAAAAACTGATGTTTCGGACGCTATTCCTTCGTCGGAGTAAAAGAGAAAGAGGTGGTAGAAAGGAGTGTTTATGTGATAGAATAAACCAATGAGAACAAGGTAGGCAAGGAAACCAATGAGAACAAGGTAGGCAAGGAAACAAAAACAAACAATCAAAAGACAAAAGAATGGGTTAGTTAAAAGCCCAATAGGTGAATAAGCCGCATTTCTTTGGTCTTGCGATAATCATTGTTGCTGTTAATCAAAGAAAGACTGAAAACAATGAAGTCAAAAAGAGAATGGTTAGCTAGATTGAAATGGCGGGAAACTGATATGGTGGGATCATTATTTCGAATATCATAAAGAGTTTACGGTCATGACGACCCCAGGCATGACGCCCCCACGTATAACATGGTGCCCCCAGCATAAACCATGACGCCCCTAGTCTCTATTAACATTTTTTTAAAGTGCTACTTGGACGAAGGCATTCTGAATGTTGATCTTGGGCCGTGTTGAGAGTGCTTCGTGACAACAGCGTGACCTTGATCGCGCGAAATATACATTTTAATGGATGAACATTTCTTAGAATTCCTAATTCATCTGAATGATGTTCTTTAACTCTACAGCTATATCGTGTTCTGGAACTAATCATTAATGACAAAATTTGAGAATTATTGTTAAACTTCTTATTAAGTAAGTGTTAATAGAGACTAGGGGCAACAGAAGTTAGTGTGAGAGGCTACATGAGGACAAGTATGACAATGATTGCGAGAGCAGCGAAAAGTACCAGGTTCTTTGTCAGAGGGAAGAACTCCCTTGACCAAGAAAGAACGAAGATTACGATCACTTTTATAAGAAAAAAGAGGGCGGTTGTTGAAAATAGCAGAAGTGCCAGTATCAGAGTCAAGCAGAGAAAAGTTGTGGTTAACAATGGGTTTAATGGAGTTATTAATAGGATGATACATAAGAATGAAAGGAATGCGATCATTAGAGAGACAAGTTTGAGGAGTGAGAGCGTTGGTACGATCAATAATGTAGAAGCTTTGCGAATATTTGTTGCCTTGGTTGGTAAAGTCGCTCTGTAATGAAGATAGCCTTACTATGTTGAACCAGTGGTTTCTCAATTATAATAATATATATATTATAATGATATCGTTGGTGATAGGCATGCATATACTGTTTATAAAACTAAAAGACGCCCATGTATAACAACATTTTATGCTATTACGTCTTATTCCTGTTAAACTGCTTGCATGCATGCATTGTTTGCTCGTGGACACAGCTTTGTGATTCTTGGTTAATATCTGTTTATTGATTGAACTAAAGAGCAGATGGTGTCAGAATCTTTTGTCTAAAATACTTGCATATTCATTGTTTAGTTTTGTATGATGGAACATTTCTATGAGAACCCAGTCAGTGTTGTTTGCTGTAAGCAAGAAGAAAGAGAATCAGTCATTACTGACTTGAGTCATGAGGAGCTAGAAATCATGCGCAGAAGACCTTCCTTTAGAAAGTAAGCCACTTTACTTTCATTAATATATTTAATACCTAATAGACATAACTAACAGTTTGTAGATAGTGCCATATATTTATCTAAACATTATCTTTGTATTTTCTGTATTTGATATTCTAATAGGTATGTTGAAAGTTGTGAGATGAAAGAGCAGGTCTTCTTGTTGTCTGATGATGACCACACCAAGGTATAGAAAAAAAACTGCATATACTCACTCAGTTAATTTGTTTATTGAAGAGATAGAAAATGAGCGAGCGTGCTATGTTGAGTTATACAAGCACACGGGAAATTGCATGAGTCCTAGAGAAGTGCTAGGAGAAGCACGAGCCGTATGCTCAAGTTTCGTCCAAATCTCTGCTTGTTCTCTTAAAAAATCTTTAAAAATCGATAATTGTAGAAAATACAATACTGTATCAAGGAAAGGAATGGAGGTTTTGGAAGAATTATGGCAAAATTCATTGAGATTTTCATGCGCAAACTTATGACAGACAAAAAACTGACTACTGAGATAATGATGGCATTTTAAAAGGATTCCCTCAAAGAACAGAAAAAATCCAAAAGACAACTTATTCACATGTATTCAAGAAGAAATTTAAAAGGTAAGAACAGACGAAAGAATATTTAAAAGAAAGTGCAAGTTAACTGACAAGAATCTAAAGTGAATTGTAAACATGGCACGGCTTTGAATGATCTGACAACAAAATATTTTTAAATAAATCTGTTCAGTTTATCACTCATTAATTAGAAAAATGATCCCAAGAACTGACAAAAGGAAATAAAATCTTGGAAAGAGATCTTTGAGCAAAATAATAGAGACAAATAGCTATAGACATAGAGCAAGTTTAAGCTTTTATGCGCATTATATGCGTGCCAAGTTCGTATAAAGATGAATGAAAACAGTGCTGCTGGTTGACCGTTGTTTTGTTCAGTAAAGTTTCGAGTAGGGTTTAAAACGTTTTGGACCATAGCGTGAACGTACCGTGGCATGAACCAAGTACCATAGCGTGAACCAAGTACCATAGCATGAACCTAGTACCGTAGCATGAACCAAGTACCGTGGCATGAACCTAGTACCGTAGCATGAACCAAGGTACCGTGGCATGAACCAAGGTACCACAGCATGAACCAAGTATCGTGGCATGAACCAAGTACCATAGCATGAACCTAGTACCGTAGCATGAACCAAGTACCGTGGCATGAACCTAGTACCGTAGCATGAACCAAGGTACCGTGGCATGAACCAAGGTACCACAGCATGAACCAAGTATCGTGGCATGAACCAAGTACCGTGGCATGAACCAAGTACCGTAGCATGAACCAAGGTACCGTGGCATGAACCTAGTACCATGGCATGAACCTAGTACCGTGGCATGAACCTAGTACCGTGGCATGAACCAAGTACCATAGCGTGAACCTTGGTACCGTAGCATGAACCAAGTACCGTGGCATGAACCAAGTACCGTTGCATGAACCAAGGTACCGTGGCATGAACCTAGTACCATGGCATGAACCTAGTACCGTGGCATGAACCTAGTACCGTGGCATGAACCAAGTACCATAGCGTGAACCTTGGTACCGTAGCATGAACCAAGGTACCGTAGCATGAACCAAGTACCGTGGCATGAACCTAGTACCGTGGCATGAACCTAGTACCGTGGCATGAACCTAGTACCATAGCGTGAACCAAGTACCATAGCATGAACCTAGTACCGTAGCATGAACCAAGTACCGTGGCATGAATATGGGTACCGTAGCATGAACCTAGTACCGTAGCATGAACCAGTGTGCGGTAGCAAGAACCTGGGTACCGTAGCATGAACCACGGTACCGTAGCATGAACCTTGGTACCGTGGCATGAACCAAGGTACCGTGTCATGAACCAAGGTACCACAGTATGAACCAATGGTACCGTGGCATGAACCACAACTAGATACCGTGACTAGATAGGTACCATCGACTTGTTGACATGTCCTGCCAGTCATGAGTTGTGACGTCATGTTTCACGTGACGCGTTGGAAAACATGTTATAACTTCTCGTGAATCTGTTCGATATGAATCAAACCTGCACAAACATACTCTCATCTCTGCACAAACATACTTTGCTCGACTTTGTTGACATGTCCTGCCAGTCAAGATTTGTGACGTCATGTATCACGTGACCCGTGGGAAAATGTGATATAACTTCTCGTGAATCTGTTCGATATGAATCAAACCTGCACAAACATACTTTGCTCGACTTTGTTGACATGTCCTGCCAGTCAAGATTTGTGACGTCATGTATCACGTGACCCGTGGGAAAATGTGATATAACTTCTCGTGAATCTGTTCGATATGAATCAAACCTGCACAAACATACTTTGCTCGACTTTGTTGACTTGTCCTGTCAGTCATAAGTCGTGACGTCATGTATCACGTGATCCGTGGGAAAACATGTTATCTGACATCTGATATAAAAGGTGTTCGATATTTATCAAAATCATACGACACGAATATCACACAGCAATATTATTAATATTTCTGCGGAAATACCGACATTATTGATTATTGCTTTGAGTAGACAGGCTTTAAGTACACAGCAATATTAACAATAATGCGGCTTCTTTCGTGGATTGACGAATATGGTAAATTAAATGAAACCACCAAGTTTGTAGTTTCAAAACTTTCCAGAGCCTATTCAAAAGCCAAACCATCTTGATGCCTCCAAACGTTTTACGCATGTTCGCTTTCGAGAAGAAACCGTTAATTTACTATGCATGACAGAAAACAATAGGCTGGGGTAATTATATACGTTAGTTACTTCGGCCAGCAGCGATATTAGATATATAGCTAGATTGAGGAAAGATTGATAATGATGGCTATAAACAAGCACGTCATCTTTCTTGTGAATATATTGAAATAGCTATGCTTCGGACTGAAGCTAATTGCGATGACTTTAAAATCCCGTTAACTATTTTTCCGGCCGCATAGCCTTCCAAAAAAGCGCATGCATTGAAACCATGAAAAACATAAGACAAAGACAAACAAGAGATCATTTGTGCCGTTTGCGTAATGAATATTTTGGTTCAGTCATAGTAACTATTAGTCACCTAAGTCATGTACTACTATTTGCCAGTATCATCTTTGTTTTTATTCAATGGACTCAATGCATGCGCTCTAGTGCGATTAGTAAGTATATTATTGCTCCAGTTTAAAGTTTAAACTGAAACGAGGAAAACCTTCTGCGGGTCAGTTGTTGTGTTTTTACAATAAACATTCGAAGATCATTTTCACATTATCAGGCAGACTTGACGGTGCTTGATGCAGCACAAACATCCACAGCTCTAACGTTATAAATATAAAATGCAAGAGCATGACTTCTCTCGCTTTACACTGAACCGAAATACATAGACTATCAATATCTACTGTTGCTGCGAGATAGGATTTTAACTTTGGGTGTTATTCGACTATTTCCCTCGATTTTAACCTTGCATGTTTTTGTATCAAGCCTAAATAATCAAAGATTTTGTATAGATAGTCAGTCACCGACAACTCCTTATCTTCAATCACGAGGGGCTACAGCTAATGACCTCTTACATATTTCTCTTTAACCTCCGAGCTAAATTTTTTTAATCCACTATTTTATTCCCAAACCGTCTACCCTCATAATATCCTTTGCCTTTATCTATAAACGAAAATGCGCCTCAACTCCGTGTCCTCGGTTCGTTTTTTAAACCCCTTACTTCTTCCAAGCATTACATTTCGTCACCTTGTTAGTGACCTCAGTTATCAACACCCACACACACGCCGACTTTTATAATTAACGCTTACCATACCATCGTATGTGTTGACAGTTATAAACCAGAAATCATTGTACTACTGACTTTGCTTTGAGCCATCGGTTTACAAATACCATTTCAAAAATATTTTTTATTTCAATCACAAATACTATTTCAAAATATAAGCTATCTATAAGCCATCTCAACAAGCAACCTTACATATCGTTTCGGCTTCCTGATTATTTTTTTGCAAAATGTTTTGATGGACACAAGGCAAATGAATGTTTTGCAGTGCAAGCCGGATAAAAATACAAATCACACTTTAATCGAGGTCGGCTTACATATTTTTATTGTCAAATAAGAGGTCGTGAAGCACATTTCGATACCGGTAAAAAGGCTCAGGTGAAACGTTGAAATTCACATCAGCCGAACCTGTTTGAAAAAATGAATAAAATGAAAAAATGCAGAAATTGTTGATATCATTAGGTTTGGATCATGCAAAGTTCGACTTCGTTAAGTTCATGCTACGGTACCCAGGTTCATGCCACGGCACACTGGTTCATGCTACGGTACCAAGGTTCATGCTACGGCACACTGGTTCATGCTACGGTACCAAGGTTCATGCTACGGTACCATGGTTCATGCTACGGTACCCATATTCATGCCACGGTACCATGGTTCATGCCACGGTACTAGGTTCATGACATGGTACCTTGGTTCATGCTACGGTACAGGTTGGCTACGGTACCATGGTTCATGCTACGGTACAGGTTGGCTACGGTACCATGGTTCATGCTACGGTACAGGTTGGCTACGGCACCATGGTTCATGCTACGGTACCATAGCCCATGCCTACAGTACCGGTTTAATTTATGGTACAAGTTCATGTATGGCATTTTCCCACGGGTCACGTGACCGATGACGTCGTCATCTTCGACCACTTGAGGGTGTTTGGTTAGGCTAGGGTAGTATATATGTCCAGGTTTGGTTGACATCGGTTCAAATCCTGTGCATCTACAAGGTATTTCCCACGGGTCACGTGACTGGTGACGTCATCACCGTCGAACCCTTCAGGGTGTTTGGTTAGGCTATGGTAGTATATATGTCCAGGTTTGGTTGACATCGGTTCAAATCCTGTGCATCTACGAGGTATTTTCCCACGGGTCACGTGACTGGTGACGTCATCACCGTCGAACCCTTCAGGGTGTTTGGTTAAGCTAGGGTAGTACATATGTCCAGGTTTGGTTGGCATCGGTTCAAATCCTGTGCATCTACAAGGTATTTTCCCACGGGTCACGTGACTGATGACGTCATCACGGTGGACCACTTGAGGGTGTTTGGTTAGGCTAGGGTAGTACATATGTCCAGGTTTGGTTGGCATCGGTTCAAATCCTGTGCATCTACAAGGTATTTTCCCACGGGTCACGTGATTTATGACGTCATCGTTTTTGACCACTTGAGGGGGGTTTGGTTTACCCAGTGTAGCATGTTTATATCAATTTTGGCTCAAATATGTACCCAGGTTAATGATAAGTTGCCCAGGTTCATGCTACGGTACCATGGTTCATGCTACGGTACCCAGGTTCATGCTACGGTACCCTGGTTCATGCTACGGTACGTTCACGCTACGGTCCAAAACGTTTCAAGGTTATATGAAAGTTTCAGTGTTTTCCTTTGTTTTCAATACTATATTATTAGCTAGTACAGTAGGTTTATGCTAAGAAAATTAGTCTACTCGTTCTCGCTTTCTATGAGTCAAATAGTCGATTCGGCGCTATGTGCCTCATTGACTATCTATTGACTCATATAAAACTCGACCTCATAGTCTAATTGTTAAATATTCCAATTCAGTCTGTGAGTTAGACATGCCCTGACCTTGAACAGTCTAGACGTTGTTTTAGAGTATTTTTTAAAGTTGTACCATACTTGTACACACACTGGATCATTCATTTATGATTTCTTTTCTTTCTGTATTTTGGTATTTTTAATCATTTAATAATAATATATGTAATGAAAGATTAATTTGGGAATAAATGAGTTTTGAAGTGTATGTAGTGCACTATATAAGAATTTATTATAGGAAAAATGGAGATGACGGACCGTGAAGACAGAACATGTAACTGAATGGTCGTACTCCGAGTTGTATAACTCCAAAAAATAGAAATTGGTGTTCGGAGTAAAGACAATACGTTGTTATAAAAATACCTCTATGAGCAAGAGAAGAGTTAGGGAGCCCGTATCGTCGCCATCATCTTTGGAACTATCACCAGACCCAAAAACTTTAAGAATGATGGACGATGAACAAGAAGCACCCACGCTATCGATGAGATACAAGAAAATAACAGAGGTTCAAGAAGATGTTAAAGCTATGAAGCAGGAAAACTCTGATATAAGAAAGGAATATGAAGAGATTAAGAATGCTGTACAATTCCAATTTAATACTATTGATGAGTTAACAAGAGAAAACTCAACTCAAAGCCATGTGCAAATAACAACAAGATGAGCTGGTTACACTCAAAGTTAGAATGAATAAACTGGATGAAATACAAGATGATCTATATCAATATCAGAGAAAATATAATCTCGAAATCCATGGCATTCCAGAACAAGAAGAGGAAGATCTTGATGCATTAGTTGAGGAGCTAGCTAAAGCCATTGGAGTAGACGATCTCGAAGATAACAACATTGATATTGTTCACAGACTTCCATCTAAAGTATCTCCAAGACCAATCATAGTGAAATTTAAAAACTATGATGATAAGAAGAATCTTTATGATAGAAACTTAGGAATTATAAAAATGATTCTGATGGAGGGAAATTAAATGGAGCAAATAAGGTTTATATTAATGAAAACCTAACGAGTCAAAGGAGAAAATTGTTCGCAGAAGTACGTAAACGAGCCAAACAAAATAAGTGGCACAGTTCATGGACCCTGGACGGAAAAGTATTTATAAGGAAGGAAAAAGGCGGTAAAGTGTACAAAATTGCTCAGGAGGCAGACTTAGAAGAGATTTATTTCAACTATTGAGAAGATAAGTAATATATTATTAAAGTAACTAGAATGATGTAATTCATTAATAAACAAGTCTACATATAATTCCGGCTACTACATTTTAATCCGTAGTCTCGATTTTGGGCCCGAATTATAGGGCTATTATTGAAATTGCCCAAAAAGTTTGGGCTATACTACGATTGCCCAAACCATTTGGGATAACTATCCTTTGGTATCTGTAGTATCCCTAACGTTTAGGGGAATACTACGGAAAGCCCAAGTCTAAAGGGCTTTCACGGGAAAAGCCCAAACCATTTGGGCCATGAATGCTGAAAATCACGGCATGTTGTTGTTTTCATCAATCAACACTTATGACTCTTATTACTAGTAAACCAAATGTTCAATTACACAAAAACAACACTGAGCGAGTGCTGGAAATATGTATTCGTTTTTTGTAGAATTGCGTATCGCTAAGTCGATATTTCTCCATAGAAACGAATCACGTATGAACATACAAATTTATTGTTGCAATAGCTTGCAAAGCACACCGCATTGGGCCCTCCCGCCTAAATGTCAAGTTCAAATGTTCACGCTACCATCTTCTAAATAGCAATCACTGTTGCTTGCCTTTATTGAAGAATTATTGTACTCACTTTATTAACTATGGTGGCCGAGGGCTGCCAATACAAAAAAGACCTTTTCTTTATATTTTATTGCGCTTTTTTCACCATATCATTTTATTTTTCATACATTATATATCTTACTTTCGCTTTTATTTGCCATTCCACTTTACTTTTTATTTCATTTCGTTGTCTTATTTAATTTTAATTTTAATTTTGTTTTCGTTTAAGTTTTCTTTTTCATTTCCCCTTTATTTGTCATTTCAATTTGCTTTTTATTTCGCTCTATGTTTAATTTTTAATTTCATTTCAATCGTATCTTTATTTTCATTTCAATTTTATATATAAACCCAATTCGATTTTTTTTTTTATTTCATTTTTACTTTAAAAAGAACTTAAAAGACAAATGAAATCGTTTTTCAAAATAAAAAGAAGCTGAAAATGAAAATCAAAACTAAACTCAAAACCATATTTTAGCGGCCGATGGCTGCCACAGTATCCCAGCATTCATTGCAGCCCATGCTCTACAAACAGAGGGAGTCTGGAATCTACTGCGAGGGGTTTTCAAAATGGCGGATGGTGGTTTGCGTAACGACACTTGGAAAGAAGATTCTAGTCTCCCTGAAGATTTGAAAAAATACGTCCAGCAGCTTCTAACACGAAACGAAATTTTGAGTTTTATGATAAGAGATTATCCAAGTTATTCGTGGAGTAAGCGAACCCTTGACCGACGGCTCCGATACTTTGGGATTTACTACAGTGACGGTGAAATCTCTGTTGATGAAGTAAAAAGTGCCGTGCAGAAGGAGCTCAATGGCCCAGGAAGGCTTCTAGGATACCGTAGTATGCAAAAAAAGATTAGGATAGAGCATGATCTAAACGCACCCAGAGATTTGGTGCATGCAGTGATGCAAGATTTAGACCCAGACGGTCTTAAAGCACGATCCCTCGGAATGAAAACAAAGAAAAAGAAAGGTCAGTTTACTTCTAAAGGAGCGAATTTTGTACATTCAGTCGACGGACATGATAAACTCATGGGTTTTCAGAATAGCACTTATCCCCTAGCTGTGTATGGATGCATCGACACATCAAGTAGGAAACTTCTTTGGATAAAAGTATGGGTTACAAACTCAAACCCTAATATAGTTGGCCGCTGGTATCTTGAATATCTCTATGAGACCAGAATGATAGCTGCATTCCTCCGTATGGATAAAGGAACCGAGACAGGCGTAATGGCAACCATGCATTCCTTTTTGAGAAATCATCACGGAGATCTGGATGATGCAAGTGACAGTGTTATTTATGGGCCATCTACTTCCAACCAGGTATGCTATTGGTTTTGGTAACCGCTTGAAATTTAATTTCCGAAATATATACAGTTTTTGACTATATCTTCCCCAATTCAAGTAGCTTTGAAGAAATAAGTTCGAGAAATAAAAAGGGCATAAAAACATTTATAGTAAAAGTACTTAACTTGAAGTCAGATTTTAATCCTTGCCATGGTGAAACAACAGAGAAAAAATTACTGCAGGGTATAATTACTAATTGCTGTTGCTAAATGACTGATTTCAATATGTCTACACATTCAATCACTGTACATACAAATTAAAAGAAGCTCACTTTCAGGCTCATTTCTTTGGTATTATCTATTTTTAGTTCATTGAGCTTTTTGAGTTTCATTAATTTTTTTCTTAAATTTATTTAAGATTGAGCGATGGTGGAAGGAGTTGCATGAGCGATTGGAAAAATATTTCAAAGAACACCTTAGATATCTGAAGGAGCACAGATATTATGACCCTAACAATGAGCAAGACAGGTTTGGAACTATTGTATATTTGGTGTATTTGCTGCCTATTGGATTGTCATGAGCATTTTGCCAATAAAAATACAATTCTGTTAAGTGCAAGAGCATAGGATTGATACAGTAAAAACCTGAAAATAACCAACTGCATTACATTATATTCAAAATTATGCTATACTGTCAATTTTTGCCACTAGTTACTCATGTACTGGTTTGTATTGACAGAATGCTCCTTGCCTACATAATGATTCCTTTGTTACAAAGGGAAGTAAACATCTTCAAGGATTCTGTCTGGAACAGTCACCGTATCAGACCCCAGAAAGAGACTGCTTTGCCAGCTGGGATACCAAACCATATTTACAGCTTCCCTGAAGAGTATGGGATGGATCGATGTGGTAATGTTTACATTCTTTAATAAATATGCATTTGATGTATTACTGAGATGCAAAATAAAATTTTTAGTCTTAGAGTTTTATGAATTTTAATCTTTTTGCATCATTAGTAAGCCATAACCATTGTTTATACAATTTAAATAGAATAAATAAGTTTATTGATTTACTGTGAATTTAAGTGTCCTAGTTATTTTGTGCCAATTTTATTCCTATGTATAGGTTTGCCTGTTACTGTTGAGCAACTACAGAAAGTGGCTGAATGTTCTGGAGTACTTGAAGTTGAGGATGACTTCCTTGAACCTGCATTCCGATTGAAATGCCAGCAACTAATCCCTGATGTTGAAGAAATTGAAGCAAAGGATTGCAGAAAGGCATACCTTTACCTAAAAGGAAATTTTCCTGTTCAGATTTAATTAATAGAAAATTGAGGCAGTGGAACCAAACATGCACAGTCCTTTTTTTTCTCAATCAATTCCCAAAGCAACATTATATCAGGAATATACTTATGAACAATGGTATGTACTGTGTTTGCCCATTTACTTTTATAGTATCTGACCAAAATTCAGTTTATCACTGCAAAGATATATATCTCAAAATAAGATGTGAACCATTAGATAATGAAAAATAGGTGGTGGTTTTGATTGGGAGATCAAAAGTTAAAATAACTGGCTAAAGGTGGCTACCTATAGCATTGTTCTGACCATACCTTTCATTTGGCTTGTTGTTGTTGGGGAGGGGTGGGGGACTAGTACTAAGTATTGATGGTGTAGTAAATTAGCACTTTATAATGTCTAAACCTACAATAGGGAGTATGCTACTATAATTTGAAGGAATATTTTTTCATAGTACCAGGGTACTCTAGTGCATACTATGTTTACTACTATACTCCAAGCAGTAGATCAGGCTTTATACCAAAAAGATGGAGTTTTTGGACTAGCAACCATAATTATTCTTGAAAATCAAATTGTGAATCTTCCCCTGGGTTAACCTTATTATGGGGACATAGCGGCCATTCACCAGACCCTGTTGTTGTGTTGCAAAACAATAATATAAGTCTATGACAATGGCTGTAAAAGTTGTATAATATTTTCAGTAATACAATATTATGAGTAATATATCTTCAATAGAAAACATTTTTCTTGATTATTCTAACAATAACAACAATGTATGCGAACAATGTCAACTGCATAAACAGCAAAACCCAGCACAAGAGAATCAGGATCATGAACCACTAGCTTTTAGAAAATAAAATAATAATATAAAGCTTTAGCTGGTTTGGCTTTTGGATGGTTGTTTCAACCCTAGAAAATCACAGTAATCATTGCACTTCACATGGCTATTTAAAAAATTATTGATGGCTTGTTTTGAGAGATTTCCAGCTGTGAATAGCACCTCTCCATCCTTCACCAATGTAGTACTGGCGATTTCAGGATCGTAAAGGTTGTAGCCACTTCCTTGCATATCGACAACAATGAGCTCGCGTGAAGACCTCTCGTAAGAAAAATGAGCTAGACTTTCACACTTCTGCCTAATAACTGTGTTGTCCCCACAGAGTTCACCATCATTGTTTATGTACTTCGTAAATTCACCCTCTATGTAGTCTTCCACTGTAACCCACTGGCAATCTCCCAGTTCACTGGTTAGCCTTCCCATATAGATCTTGTTGTACATTAGAGTTTGGCCATACAGATCTAGAATGGATTCCTTGTTGAGTTCTTGTTTTAGCTTCAGGCACATATTCTGGGCAAGCATGTGCATTTGCACAACCTTCCTGGTTTGCTGCTCGACATCTTGTTTCAGTTGCTTGATCGTATCTATAGTTTGCTTAAGATACTTCTTCACCACCCAGGGTTTACCCTCAAATCCTGGTGTTTTTGACGTAGCTTTAAAAGCCATTCGAAAAGCTCCTGTGCCAAGGGGATTCTTGTCAATGGCAAATTCCACAGAAACTGGCTTGTTACACCATTTCATATCCGTGAGGTTAAAGGTGTCTAGTTCAATTAGTTCGTACTTATCATCTATCACTTTCCCAAGCTTTAACATGTCAAGCACCGATAGACTCTTTGGATATCGCGTAACTTGGCTTGAGCCTTGTTCTTGAGACCCCACGACTTTCACTCGTTTAGCTACAGGTGAAACTGGTAAGGTTTTTTTTGTGTGTTTTTTATCTTTTCGTTTTTTTGTAAGCTTTTCTCCCGCAAGTGAAGCTTCTATGAATCGCACGTGGATGACCTTGGTTGGATGCGGCAATTGATCTATTGAAGTGCAAGAAGGTCCTTGTTCGCCCGCAACAACGTCGCATTCCATCGCCTCCATTTCTTCTTCCATCACGCTTCCAAAATGCTGTAAGCATGCTTCTTTGACGTTTTCAAGGGTCAACTCTTCGAATTCATACGGGACGAATTCGCGGGGTCCCATCCGCGAATACTTCTGTGCTGCCCCTGAAACTTCGGCACTTAAGCGTTGTACCGTTAATCTCTCGTTTTTTACGACGTCTTTTCCACGGTTCCCTGTTCTTTTTTCCTTCATGGAAGACTCGAACTTCTTCCAAGCAGCCTTATTAGACATCCTGAATATAGTCAACAACGCCAAAAATGAGCATCAAGTGTCCAGGCTATGATGTCCAAGCGTCCCACTCACTTTAAAGGCCGCGCGCTTCAATGAATCTTGGGATACCCACAGGAAACCCAAACTTATTATTTTTATTGATTTACATATGAGACAATAAACATAACATTAAATCTAACTTTAGCATCAAATTGTAATAAAATCCACTTAAATGTCCAGGTTTGACGCTTTTTATTATACTATGGCTAAGTTTGAGCCCAACGTTGGGAGCGTTTCCACTAGGACATTTTTGGTAGTTTAAAATTCCTCCAAGTGTTTAAGGGTGCGTTTCCACTAGGACATTTTAAACTAGTTTAACGAAAAAATACCGGAAACACCAGTGGAAACGGCTCTGAACTAACTTAAGCTAGATTAATTAGTCAACTGTTTACACGTAAGAAAATGCCGAGTTTAGTTGCTTCAACTCCGGAAATGACACCTTTGATAAGCGACCTAAAAAGATGGCTTAAGTTGGACTACCGCCGGCCGTGACCAATCAGAGCTCACCATTTGACAGTTTGCTGTCAAAATGTTTATCTAGACTAACTTGAAAAGCACCAGAGAGAAGAACGTGGGCTCTGTATCTTGGTCTATCCTAACTATCTGTGTGCTATTGTGGGTACAAGAATCGAGCAAATGGTAAAAGTAGTGTTGTAAACACAAGCGCTTCTTCTCCCGCCATTTTTTTAAAATCTCGCGCTCAAGAAAATAAGTTTTTTTTTTTTTTTCCGGTCCGGTATCCTAAAAAATCGTGCGTTCTGATTGGCTGTTTGAGCGGGCGGTATTTTGTAAGTATCTGCCCGCGCGCGCGGTCCGGTATCCTTTGCCGCTAAACGACAACACAAAACGATTACTAAAACAAGTAAAAAAATACGGGAAAAAAATAAATATGTTATTTACCGGCCAGGAGGTCCGGATAGGGAAAAACTGTGCCCTCGGTCTTGAACACGGACCTCGGCCTAACGGCCTCGGTCCGTATATTCAAGACCTCGGGCACAGTTTTTCCCTATCCGGACCTCCTGGCCGGTAAATAACATATATGTCTTTTAGTTTTTATGTAATTAACAAATCGCAGTATTAGGAAAGGTTCATTTAACATGACAAGGGTGATATGAAGATTTCTAACTTTGAAATCATGAAACTTTCAAAGCCCCAGCTTACTTGGTTTAAGTTCCCACAACTAGACATGATCTTGGTAATAGTAAATCGACTTACGAATATTAAAACTCACGAATACAGCTCTCTTCTCTAGCTATCTATAGCTTCGAAAGACTCGTTTTACTTATGCGTACGGGAATACAATAATAGCGCACATTTCCGGTCAGTTTAATGCATGCTTTGCATCAAGAACTGTCAAATGACGGAGTAATCAGATGAGAAGTCTTTACAAAATATTCGTTTGGTTTTTTATTTTTAATTCTTGTTTTAGGATAATGGAAATATAAACTTAATGTAGATTTAGGCACTGCTTAAAAGCGGAGCTCCAAAGAAATAGTATAATAGTGTTGAATCGTGTCAAGCGTGGCGTTACAAAATCGGTCGTGTTTGTCAGAGCCTAAGCATTAAACCGGAAATGACCTTTGGGGCTCAAATGCAACTTTGCCGCGAATGGCTTTTATTTTCAATAGTTAGAAATTCTCCTCCATATTAGAAATTGTAATTCGGTCTACCCTGTACTTGGTACTTGGTACCCTCGACGCAAAACTGGACCCTCGACTTGGTACCCTCGACCCTCGACGTGGTACCCTCGACCCTCGACCCTCGACGAAAAGACAGACTCGTGGAAACGCACCCTTTGTTTACATACCAGCTTAAACTAGAGTAAATGTGCAGCTTGTTTCCATTATGTAATTTGAGACAGTAATGATGAAAAGGTAAATTATACACCGTGAAAAGATGAAAAAGTAAATAAGTAAGTTTTTTCATCTTTTCGCGGTGTATAATTTACCTTTTCATCATTACTGTTTCATTAGAAACACCGACGCAGCTCACACTAGTTTTAGCTAGTTATATCTTTTTATGTAATTTGAGGTGATTTTAAACTAGATAGATCACATTACCATACATAGCGCGAGATTCAAAAAGCGGCGGGACAAGAAGCGCTTGTGTTTACAACACTGCTTTTAACATTTGCTTTATTCTTGAGAAAGCAAAATCGATTTTTTCGCAATCTGAGGTTAGGATAGACCAAGAGACAGAGCCCACGTTCTTCCCTCTGGTGCTTTTCAAGTTAGTCTAGATAAACATTTTGACAGCAAATTGTCAAATATTGAGCTCTGATTGGTCACGGCCGGCGGTAGTCCAACTTAAGCCATCTTTTTAGGTCGCTTATCAAAGGTGTCATTTCCGGAGTTGAAGCAACTAAACTCGGCTTTTTGCGTGTAAACAGTTGACTAATTAACCTAGCTTAAGTTAGTTCCGAGTCGTTTCCACTGGTGTTTCCGGTATTTTTTCGTTAAACTAGTTTAAAATGTTTTAGTGGAAAAGTCATTTTGGAAGCCATGACATGCACTGTGCATGTTTGTTTTCACTACATCAAGATTTGACAGTATAAAACAATTGAAATTGGGTTGTGCTAGACTATCAGTCCATTGACTTCCAATTTTATTCAACTTTGCAATAACTGCTACACATTATATGAATGGATTCCTAGCATTCAGAGGTATATGTTACGTATGAAAGTGCAAATACCAGGGAAAGCAGGGTATTTTCTAAACAACCAAAACACAAATATCAACAGGGAGATCTAAGATTTTTAAGTATTAAAATTCTCCTATACAAAGTTAGATCAAAGTTCTGCGCAGACAATATAATATAGGGACCAAAGTGTGATAGTACTGAATATACTAATGTGTGTTCACAGGTTAATAAAAACCAACTATAATTAAAACGAGATGCAAGTGGGTAAGCGTATTATACAAATTCATCAGAAAAGACATTAAATGAGACATTTATAAAAATAGATAAAACTCTAACATTCGGTAGTTCCAAATCCATAGGATGCTATTACTTTCTCTGTTAAAGCCTGAGCTCCCCAGTTTTGAGCAAATTAGCCACAGATACTGATAACGGATAACTTGATTTTTTGTCACTCGTACTTGATGTATCTCCTTGTAATTTCTGGTAGACACTGAAATAAAAATAGTTAAATTTTAGAGCTGACGCCAAAATAGTTTATTTTTCGCGTTCGGAACAGCATGTAAGGCTGGCGGAAATGTTTGCTTCTGGACTATTACATAAAAAGATTGAGCAGAATGGCCTGTCAAAAGGTATCCTTGAAAGCAGTCTATTGAATAGTATACCTGTATTCTATAATTGAACCTACCTTTGGCTTTCAGGAAAAGCAGTGACAGTGACTGTTGCTGATTGCAGCATGATTTCTTTGTAAAACACTTTACAAAAGTACGATCCTGGTTCCGTTACTTTTATCAGACATCGGTGGGGACCACTACAAAGGGGTTGACCATTAAAAAACCATTGGTACGACAAACCAATCTTATTGTGGACACTGATCACAACCCCAAGGAACAATATTCCAGAATCATGTTCGTGCCCATTAATGACTTCGGGACCATGAAGGATTGCTGCTTCATTTGATACTTTCCCTGCAGCTGGAAACAAGAACGCTGACTCATCATATGTAATGGATCGTTGCAGATAAACTGTATCGTTGATATCGACGCCACTAAGAATAAATCTGTCGGCCAATGGACTGTATGCTTCTCTGTCTTCGTCTAAGTACTCCTCAGAACGAAAATCAATCGTAGACCTCCAATTGGGCACGATAAGGGTACTGGATTCTCCTGAATATCGAGAATATGTCAAAGACATAAACTCGGCGCTCAAAATTTTTTTCCCCCCTTTAACAGACAACATTTTGATTCCAAGCAAGACACTGACAGAACTTGTATGATCTGTTTACTGCGGTGGCCTCGAGGTCTCAATACATTGCAGCCAGGCCTCGCAGTAGATTCCAGACTCCCTCTGTTTGTAGAGCATGGGCTGCAATGAATGCTGGGATACTGTGGCAGCCATCGGCCGCTAAAATATGGTTTTGAGTTTAGTTTTGATTTTCATTTTCAGCTTCTTTTTATTTTGAAAAACGATTTCATTTGTCTTTTAAGTTCTTTTTAAAGTAAAAATGAAATTAAAAAAAAAATCGAATTGGGTTTATATATAAAATTGAAATGAAAATAAAGATACGATTGAAATGAAATTAAAAATTAAACATAGAGCGAAATAAAAAGCAAATTGAAATGACAAATAAAGGGGAAATGAAAAAGAAAACTTAAACGAAAACAAAATTAAAATTAAAATTAAATAAGACAACGAAATGAAATAAAAAGTAAAGTGGAATGGCAAATAAAAGCGAAAGTAAGATATATAATGTATGAAAAATAAAATGATATGGTGAAAAAAGCGCAATAAAATATAAAGAAAAGGTCTTTTTTGTATTGGCAGCCCTCGGCCACCATAATTAACCAACCATTTAACCAAAATAGCTACAACAATCTATCGATAATACAGTCAAGTCATTTAAATACAGTCAAACATATTTGCGTTTCCAATTTTATCTCTGTTGCATCGAATAGGACAGCTCTAAATGATATTATCTTACTTGCTAGGATTACCTGTACTTTGCAAGACATTCAGTTACGAGTGGATCGCAGAATATTATAATTTGCTCCATCAATGAAAAAAACTCCGCACGCTGTCTATATATCGCGGTGAACTGCCCCGTATCGAATTACATGATTACAACAACAGCAACCAAGCGACAATTTGCCGCTAGTCCCTTCACTGTCCCTTAAACACTAAGGGAAACATATAGAAAAGCCCAAACGATTTGGGATTTCGATCACGACTAGTCTCTGACAAGTAGCAGTCACCGCTTGCTGATCAAAGTGTAGCGTTACTGTCCCTAAACAAATAGTGGAAACATAAGAAAAGCCCAAACGATTTGGGATTTCGATCACGACTAGTCTTTGACAAGTATACAGTCGCCGCTTGCTGTTCAAAGTGTAGACGTCATTGTTGTTAAACAAATAGTGGAAACATAAGAAAAGCCCAAGCGATTTGGGATTTCGATCACGACTAGTCTTTGACAAGTCTTTGATCTGAGATCATGCTAGCGAAGCATGGTAAATTCAGCGTTGAACTAGCTTTACTCATTCGTTTCGGTTAGAAACATCGATTAAGATAGACGCAGTGTCTAAATGCCCGGCAGCCGGTCGCGGCCTAAATTGACTAAATGCCCGGCAGTCCAAACTTTCGCAAAAAATATGATAATAATATTCCTCGATAAATCTAAACTAGTTTGGCTTCATTAACGTAGGTAATTTATAGTATTTTTTGCGAAAATTGCGACCGGCAGTGTTGGCGAAAATACGCTAAGTGACATGAACCAAGTGCTCCGTATTCTATGCTGAGCGAATACAGACAATCTTTTTTCGAATCAGTCCAGACTACATGAAGCGCTTAATATACCATAATAAAGTTAGACTAGTTTGATTCCATTAGCTGTAGCCAGTTCTCGTTTTTTTTGGTGAAAGTTTGGACTGACGGGCATTTAGTCAATTTTAGACCGCGAACAACTGTAGCATTCAAAACGTGCAGATCAGATCGTTGTCTTGTCTTAACTTTTTTCTTGCAAAAAACATTTTCAAGTCCTTTTAAGTCCTTTTTTTTTAGTTTTTTAAAAAACTATCTTTTGAACAACAATGACGTCTACACTTTGATCAGCAAGCAGCGACTGTATACTTGTCAAAGACTAGTCGTGATCGAAATCCCAAATCGTTTGGGCTTTTCTTATGTTTCCACTATTTGTTTAGGGACAGTAACGCTACACTTTGATCAGCAAGCGGTGACTGCTACTTGTCAGAGACTAGTCGTGATCGAAATCCCAAATCGTTTGGGCTTTTCTATATGTTTCCCTTAGTGTTTAAGGGACAGTGAAGGGACTAGCGGCAAATTGTCGCTTGGTTGCTGTTGTTGTAATCATGTAATTCGATACGGGGCAGTTCACCGCGATATATAGACAGCGTGCGGAGTTTTTTTCATTGATGGAGCAAATTATAATATTCTGCGATGGAAAAGTGTCGAAGTCGCGGATCCACTCGTAACTGAATGTCTTGCAAAGTACGGGTAATCCTAGCAAGTAAGATAATATCATTTAGAGCTGTCCTATTCGATGTAACAGAGATAAAATTGGAAACGCAAATGTGTTTGACTGTATTTAAATGACTTGACTGTATTATCGATAGATTGTTGTAGCTATTTTGGTTAAATGGTTGGTTAATAAAGTGAGTACAATAATTCTTCAATAAAGGCAAGCAACAGTGATTGCTATTTAGAAGATGGTAGCGTGAACATTTGAACTTGACATTTAGGCGGGAGGGCCCAATGCGGTGTGCTTTGCAAGCTATTGCAACAATAAATTTGTATGTTCATACGTGATTCGTTTCTATGGAGAAATATCGACTTAGCGATACGCAATTCTACAAAAAACGAATACATATTTCCAGCACTCGCTCAGTGTTGTTTTTGTGTAATTGAACATTTGGTTTACTAGTAATAAGAGTCATAAGTGTTGATTGATGAAAACAACATGCCGTGATTTTCAGCATTCATGGCCCAAATGGTTTGGGCTTTTCCCGTGAAAGCCCTTTAGACTTGGGCTTTCCGTAGTATTCCCCTAAACGTTAGGGATACTACAGATACCAAAGGATAGTTATCCCAAATGGTTTGGGCAATCGTAGTATAGCCCAAACTCTTTGGGCAATTTCAATAATAGTTGTAGTACAATAGCTGATTGTTTCTGAATTCCCAGCAGTATTGAAAAAATTGAGCTTGACATCACTTTCAATACTGGCCAAACTCGTTCTCATTTGGACTATGGTTTTTGTATTTTGTATGTCTAATTGCGGAGTTAAAAGTATTTTTGGTGCTAGGGCTTTCATGAACAAAAGGCAATTGTATTTCATATGAAACTTTTAGAATATGACAAAAATAGAAAGAAGAATTGCCAGAAAAAAAGGCAAGTTACACTCTCATGTAAATAAATATCAAAATCTTCAAGAACTATTATCTGAATTAAGACAAGTAAACCCGTAGCACCATCTGTAACCACTATTTGTAATTATTTGTATTATTTGTTATGTGTACTCATGATTTATGTTTGTTAATAAGTAAAATAATATTGAAAAAAAAAAGAAAGAATTTATTATAATTATAATATTATTGAATGAGTAAAAGTACCCTAATAAATACCCTAAAACAACGTCTGGGCTGATCAAGGTCAGGGCATGGCTAACTCATTTACTCTTCCTCAGTTCTATCCCATCAATCATTCATTCACTCAAAACCATTTTGTCCCATTCTATCCCATCAATCATTCATTCACCCAAAACCATTTGTCCCATTCTATTCCATCAATCAATCATTCATCCAAAACCATTTTGTCCCATTCTATCCCATCAATCATTCATTCACTCATAACCATTTGTCCCATTCTATCCCAACAATCATTCCTTCACCCAAAACCATTTCGTACCATTCTATCCCATCAATCATCATTCATTCATTCATTAGCTCAGTTGGTAAGAGCATCGGTCTGTTGTGTGGGAGGTCATGGTTCAAGCCTCGGCCGGACCAACACTCGGGGTCTTAAAATAACTGAGGAGAAGGTGCTGCCTTTGTAATAATATCTGCAAATGGTTAGACCTTCAAGTCTTCTCGCACAAGGACTTTAAACCGTAGGCCCTGTCTCCTAACCCTTCCTAACCTACAGTAAAATGGGGGACATAAAAGAACCATTAAGGCGGTAAAAGGAAACCCTGGCATTGACCACCCTCAGTGCCTACACTTCATACTAACCATCTCTCATGCTTGTAAATTGCATAAAGCAGTCTGTCATTCACAACTCCATGTAAAGCGCCTTTGATTATATCCACATAGAAAAGGGCGCTATATAAATCATAATCATTATTATTATTATTATTATTATTTCATCCAAAACCATTTTGTCCCATTCTATCCCATTAATCATTCATTCACCCAAAACCATTTTGTCCCATTCTATCCCATCAATCATTCATTCACCCAAAACCATTTTGTCCCATTCATTTACATTTAGTATTTTCCATTCTCTCACTTTTTCTTATGGTTTTAATTTCTCCAGGACGTGATCATCAAGTTACTGGTTAAGTTTGATTGTTATCACAAGTATTTCTTTCCTGTCCTTGATTGCTTACATGCAATAACTGCAAACCTACCAAAACATCTGCTGGGGAAAAGGGTAAGCAGAGCACTAGTAAGAGCAGATTTCATATAACTGAAAAAAAGGTTTATAGACATGAAATATATACTCAGATCGTGACATTGTCATGTCCAAGCATTAGTTTCAGTATATGTAACATTGACGTAATGCCCTTTAATAGATTAAACATTCATCATACTCCATACCAACAGTACCATTTGCTATGTCAACTCACCTTCAAACAAACCTGCTGGGTCCATCCCTGTGGACTTATTTCCATTTGTAAATTGTTGTAGAAAGTAAATGATGTTAACTATCTATGACTAAATGCAGGTACGAGATGTGTATGAATTGTGTTTAAACAGTAATATATATGAGCAAGAACAGTATAAAGAATCCCTTTCCTTATTAAGGTAATAATTATTCAAAAACTGTTTGCATTTTACCTTTATTTAATCAAATATTAATTTACTCCCATCTGGCATGAAAGATATGTGGGCTGAAGTGATGTTTTCCTTTGTCTTGATAACCTGTCATGTATCAATATTTCATGCCCATCACCAGAGGTGGTTCGATGGTTCTAACGAACCCCTCCCCCTCCCCCTTTCTACTTTTTTAGGGAAATGGCATAACTAAAATTGGTAGAAAAACTAACCTCCCCTTCAAGGTCCTAGTGACGGGCCTGTTTTGAGCATCTTTGATTCCCTTTCAGGGTATATGCTAAAGATGAACTACTTCTACTGCTTCAGAAATGTGTAGTGATCTTAACATCTTCTTTGAAAGAGTAAGGTTTTATATTGAACTAATAATATTGATGAAGGTGTATGAATATTAAAACACAATTTTCACTTTTCTCTTCTAGATCTTGTAAAGAGTTAGAAAATCACAGAGATAAACTGACTTCATTTTTAGAGCAGTTTGAGAAAATTGGAGGTATGTCTTTTTTAAAGTAACTAGGTCTTTGATGTTTGTTGTTGTTTATTTACTAAAATTAATCACACCTCGATGGCCGGCCACCAGGACACTTGATGGTAACAAAAATCCTACCTCCAAGAACCTCAGGGGAAAAACTACTCATTTAACATACTTTTAGTGTAAACTCACTTCAGTTACTCTCCACCCCCTGGAAATTCAAAGCCATTGAAGCAATAAATGTTTTAGAGGATGACACACCTTACTCAATGAATCTTTCAAAAACTTTCTTGCAGAAGTGAAGCAAACAGAGGAAACCACGACCCCAGTAGAGCCAAAAGTAACCACACCAAAAATACTCAGCAGATTTGAACTTCAAGAGGTAATGATTTGGACATGCTGGTATTTTTTCATGTTTATTTTAGAAATAAAGCCAAAAATGAATGAATGAATTAAAAGAATGAATAAACAAACAAATGATGTTTATGACCTTATGAATTATTAATATTTAATATATATAGAAACTTAAGACTGCTGCCAAACAGAAACGCAAGGATTCACCATTTGATCAGCTTAGACAAGAAGTAGTTGAATATCTGAACCAGTTTTTTAGGTGAGGATCTGTCATAAAATTCCAGCCATCATAATTGTTTTGTATGATATCAATGCCAGCTGAGTGGGGAATGCAGCTTGTAAAGCATGAGTGGACAAAATGGCTGGCCCAAAGCATTTTTGGAACTTAAGTTAGAAAAAAAGCAACACGTGGTGGTAAAATGAAAAAATTTATTCTTCATTTCCCGATTTCTGCTTCTGGTAGACGTATAATAATATATTTTGATATTTTATTATTTTTTGGACCCCTCTTGTATGAAAACCACCAGTTTTTCACTGCTCCATCCTCATTAATTATTCAGTGATAATACTACCTCTACTGTGTGGTACTCCGAAAAGGAAGGCATTGCTTGCTGCAGAGATGGTAGTAAATAATAATGGTGATGATGATATAAATGTGTTTCAGGGAGTACCTTACTTGTCCACAAAATATGCCTTTACATGAAGTCATGTACTTTGATGGGATAACAGCTGTAAAGCAGGTTGGGAACCCAGCAATTTCTTTCATTTTTCCTTTCTTCCCCTTTTCATCCTTTTAATTTACTTTATTTTTCTTCAGCATCTCATAGGAATGCCGAGGGTCGCCATCCAAACTGCTTTGACAAATCCTCATCATTACTTGAAGGTTAGACTCTATTTTGTTTGTCACATTTGTATTCATCAACAAATATTTGAACTAGTTTGTGTTGCTTACGTTTATTGTTTTAGTGTGAGTGTTGTGAGATTGATGCAGGTACAATACAAGACTCCTTACCGGACATATCCATTGCCTACAAGCTTCATCTAGAGTGTGGAAGACTGATCAATTTATATGACTGGTTACAGGTTAGAGAAGCTTGGTTTATTGGTCAGTGTTTGTTGTCTGGTTAGACTTGCTCCAAGTCTCACTCGTTATTTTTTCCGTTGGCAAGTCTTCGAATTCAAATCTCAGGACTTCGGGTTCTGACAGATTTCCGAAGGGAATGGCCAAAAAAAAAATGCGACATCAGTTGAGAAACTAAGAAAATTTAGGGATCAAATCCTGTCGGCTTCATTCAGATTACCATGAGCCATCTCCTATTACAAATAACTTTGAAGTCTGTGGCATGAATAGTCACTGACAAATAATTTTCGATCTCAATATCAATCATGTCAATCAAAGGTCCCGCCAACTTGTCCAATATTAATGAGATGCTGAGTTTTACAAGTCTCCCTCGCTTTTCTTTTTTTCCGGCCATTCCCTTTGGAAATCTGTCGGAACCCAAAGTGCTGAAATTGAATTCGACGACCCACCAACGGAAAAAATAATGAGCGAGACTTGGAGCAAGTCTATTGTCTGGTTGGCTATTAATAGGTGGGTAAATACTAGTGGTGAGTAGGTAAATAGTTAATGGTCAATGATTGGACGGTAAGTGGTTGGTAGGGTGGATTGCGAGTGTTCAGTGTGTGGATGGCTAGTGGTCAGTGGGTAGATTGTGAGTGGTCAATCGGTGGATGGCTAGTGGTCAGTGAGTGGACAGCTAGTGGTTAGTGAGGGGACAGCTAGTGGTCAGTGGGTGGATGGCTAGTGGTCAGTGGGTAGATTGCGAGTGGTCAATCGGTGGATGGCTAGTGGTCAGTGAGTGGACGGCTAGCGGTTAGTGAGGGGACAGCTAGTGGTCAGTGGGTGGATGGCAAGTGATCTATATGTAGACGACTAGTGGTCAGTGGGTGTATGGCTAGTGGTTAGTGAGGGGACAGCTAGTGGTCAGTGGGTGGATGGCTAATGATCTATATGTAGATGGCTAGTGGTCAGTGGGTGTATGGCTAGTTGTCAGTGGATGGCTGTTCAATGATCAACAAGTGGTTTTAAAGTTCAAAGACAGTTGATAGTTTTGGTCCAGAGATAAAGTATAAAATGATAAGCATCTGCTGGTTATGTAGTCCGTCAGTAGTTCAAACAAGATCGGTCACTTGCAACCATATCATTTATTTTAATACTTTCCTTTGTTCAATAGGCATTTAGCGTTGTTATAGATCCAGATTCATGTAGTTCCAAGAAAAAGACTCCAGCAAAGAAAAAGAAAAAATCTAATGAAGAACTACAGTATCCTTTGAAATCTTAGTAAAACATTAAGAGTTGATTTTTGAAGGTCCTTATAATTTTAACAAAGGGCCAGGCTTGTGGATAAAATACAATCATTCTGTTTGAGTTTATTTCCCTTAACCTAGTACAAGGGCTCGATTCATCAGAGCTGTTTCAGAATTACAATTTATTGGGTTCATAAAACCCACCAAGAGAAAGACTGACCATGTTCAGCGCCTGACTTGGGGAGGATGTTAGATTAACACAATATTGCAATTATTATAAACCAAGAGGTTACATTGTGACTGGGATGTGATAGATATACACAGCAAAACAATTGACTGCTTTTATTTATCTTGCTAAGTGAATTTTAGGCTGAAAAAAATCCAAGAAAAAGCGACAAGATAAATATTCTTGTTTTTGCCCAGGGTCTTGGTCCTCTCCATATCATAAGTGGATCAGTAAAACAAAATATCATAAGTGGATCAGTAAAACAAAATATCATAAGTGGATCAGTAAAACAAAATATCATAATTGGATCACTAAAACAAAATTTCATAAGTGGATCACTAAAACAGAATATCATTGGAATTTAGCTGTTTTAGCATCAGACATCATGTTACAACTTTTCTGACAATTCAATGTTCTATAAAATATCAACAAGTTTATGGCCTCAAAAAATACATTCATACAATGCTGTACACATAAAAAAAATATATATTATATTTGATGGTTGTACTCTATACTATAACTACTAAATAATATAAAATCGGTAGTATGTCTATATATTGTCAAATTACTTTACGAGAAGTGCAAGAGGATGGATGCCGCTGGGGTACTTGTTCTGGAAAAATTCAAAACATTTCACAAATTTGTCATTTACATTGTCCCACTGTAACTGAAATAAAATCTAAAAACTCTTCTTGTGTTATGAATTTATTTGTAATCATTTCATTGTTCTAATACTGGCGTGTGATTATATAATAATAATAATAAACTCTTTATTTACTGAGGGTAGCACTAAATAGCAATATGCTAACAAACCTGTGGCCCTCAATTGGCTGATTCAAAGATTTGTAAGAAAATTGGCTTGGGTGACTTTGGTTTGTGTAGTCGCAGAGTAATTCCTCAGGAAGCAAAAAGCAAAAAAAAAAAAAAAAATAAATCAAAAATTGCAATTTGATATATGAAAAAAAATTACTAAATATTTTTCATACCAACTGTTTTATGCACCTGTATTCTTCCGAAAAAGCCAATAAAAATTGGAATGCAAAACATGTTTCCCCTTGTTTTACTCATCTTTTAATTGTGTCATTTAACTTACATTTAATTAGTAGACTAATTATTAAAAAAACAATCATAGTATACACGTGTGTACAAAAACTAAACATTATTTACACAAATGGTGAGTAGGAAGTAAATTTGTTCATCCTATTTTAAGTTTTTTTCTTGCAATCTTTGCTTTTTCACCTTTAGGTTCCTTAAAATAAAGAAAGAATAAAAGTTAATGAGTGACCATTTATTTACACTGGGCTACCTGTGGTCTAAGGCAGGATATTGCATGACATTTGGGTTTCCTGTGGTATGAGAGGCAGAGAGGTTAATATTGATCTTTTTTGAAAAAATTGCTTTTTTGAACCTTTTGATATGAGCTTTAATAACAAAAAGGAAATTCATTTTACTTCCATAAGGCAGGGAGTGGTTGCCCAAATCTCCCGAGTCAAGGATACAGTATAAAGTGCTTGAAGGTGTGCCCTTTATTCCCTCAGAATATCAGTGCTTCTTACTTAAAGCTAAAGATATACAGAACCAAGAGAAGCCAAAACAGATGTGGACCTCTACTGTAGCTCTGAATGACACAATACCTGGACAGGAAGCACTCCACCCTCTAATGCCATGCTTAGTTGATCATGTAACTTGTTTGCTTGATCACAGGTGAATACTAAGCACTCTTTAAGTCCTATAAAACAATAATATAGCAATACAAATGAAAGTACTCTCTAGTAGGTATCAAAATCATGCAACATGTTATTCAACATTTACTTTGTCGTACACATTATTATGGATGTTAGTGAACTGCTGAACCGAGACAAAAAAAAAAACCAGCCACTATTACATGCCATGTCTACTGTCACTCCCAAAAACATTGATGTTTATCTCTACCTTCCTTTTTATACGTCTTGCCAGTAAGCATGCTTAGCGATTTTCCTATGTGAAGAGATAAACTTCAATGCTTTTGGGTGTGACTGTAGATGTTATGACGCATAATTCAGTGGCATGTTTTTTTTTTTGTCTCGGTGGTTGGAAGTTTGTTGACATCTGTAGTAGAGTGTTCAGACTTGATCTGGTAAACAGTACTAAAGAGTGAAGGCATTTGACCCATGAAATAAAAAATACTAAGTCATTGAGTTCCTTCATTCCTTCCTTATACTTGTTTTAAATAACAACATAAAATGGCTGGGGGTTAACTAGAAAACGTATGGTTAACTTAACCCTCAAGCTCAAACACTAATTCTAGTATCTATTTTTTTTCCTTTGTAAATAAATAAATATATATATCCTGCATGATTGTAAATAGATTTCTAGTACTAAATGTTTTTATGTATTACTCTTCTCCCTATGAGTAAAATAAACGTTGTTGTTGAGTGTATTTAGTCAAATAGACAAAAGATAACAATGGAGTTAGGGTCTACTAATGAGTATTAGTATATGAGGCATGTGTGTTGAATTAATTTATACTGCTCTGTGCTATTCTGTGGGAATAGTGCTACTTACTAGACTACTGTTTCAGAGATACAGTGCTTACACTCTACTACTGCAAGTTGGTTTACCTAAGCCAGTTTGACATGTTTTTTCCAAGAGATCCAAGTATTTACCACATTCTGCAACCTGCAATTAATGTAATATGCTGGTAATAAGCAAGTACTTAGTAAATCTATGGGAGTAGTTGTGTCATGAGCCATGCAAGCCTATAAGCAGGTATCAGTAATGTATCGGTTGTCAGTAAACGTATCATAATAACACCTAATTGCAAAAACATTGTCATATAAAAATAATATATAGAATAAATTAGGAAAATTCGTTTCGATTCTAAAGCCCCCTAGATCGATGAAAATATCTGTTTTAGTATATACTCGCAATGTCAGTCTATACTTTCAAGACAGTGAAATACTTACTCCTGTTTTGCTTTGTTACTGTATAATACTCTTGCAATTAGGTGCATCTACTGACAGACTGGGCTATGATTTTGTCATCTAGTGCTCAGACTTTGCAGTATTACCTGAGTTTCAGCTGATTCCAGTTCTTTCTGTTCTTGTTTCAGTGCTTTATTTACATATTTCGCCTGTATCAAAAATGTTACTCATAACTCGATATGAAAGCTAAAGGGTCTGGCACACTTAGTGATCATGTCTCCGTCACAGGAAACAAGGCATATTACAGCAGTTTTCCTAAGATTGTGAAAAGCTCATGGCACAAAAAAGGTCATGACACTGCTAGCCATGCGCCACGCAAATCACACTGTGCCAGAATATACTGTACCCTCCATCTAATCAAATACGTCCGGGAATACAGCATGAACATGGCGCAGACCTGGTCATGCCAAGGTCATGGCATATGCACTGCCAAATCAATCACATAAGGAAGAAAGGAAAAAGTCAACCAATAAAAATCCTAGATAACATGGTTGCAGCATAGGGTCGCATCAAGGCACAAATACAGCACTGATAATAGACGGCTATACCTCCAGACATACAAACATCTGTGGCTTTGTCAATTTTCAACTAAAGTTTTCTTGGCCGATATGTCACCTGACATAATGAATCTTAGTAGGGTTACTGAAATAAAGGTGCTCTTTTCAGTGCTGGTATTGGTTTTTCTCTCAGTTTAATTTTAACTCATTCAAATTTGCAGCTGCCATTTTGGAAAAGTGTCTATTTCACAGTCATTACAAAACTGTTCCAATGACAGCATTATGCAGGGAAGAGAAATGGAAATATTGTGCTTAAAGACTGCAAGTGATAAGTGACAAATCTACTGACATAATATAGAGAAGAGGGAAGTGAAAATACTGATGCTGAAACCCTGATGCCAAGAGTGAGAAAAACAGTGACAGACTTACTGCTTTGAGTTTTCTTAAAAGCTCTTGAATTTCATCGTCCATTTTGACTTCTTCATCTTTAGTATGATTATGACTCTCATGTATCTTATAAGAAAAAACAAAGAAGCTGTCAAATGTATTAAATAAGGTTTTAAGGTTTTAAAAAAATACTTATGTATACATGAGTAAACACATGAGTACCTTATCTTCAGGGAGTAAGACATTTGGTGGTATCTTGAATATGTTCTGCATTAAAAATATCTAGACAAATACAAAATTACCTTAGTATCAGACTTGTGACCCCATGGGCTTTACTTACACGACAGCTCTGTTGACTGACTCAATGTATGTAGCCTTGCATTTGTAACCTATGAAAGACACACACTAGTGGAATCCCATGGTTTATGAAAAGAAAATTACTCCATGACGGGCGATCTGAGCGCAACACGCTAAAAAGAGATAAAAATTGGAAAAATATATATACCAGGATCTGACACCAGCCGACAAGATGGCAAAAACGGATTAAAATGGAATGCAGCATGACTGAGATGGCAAGGCTAACTTCCCTTGGGGCGAACCCTAACTCTAGTTGCTTGACCAGCTTGCTTTTTGTCCAAGCTCTCCTTTTACTGTCCTAAACTGTCGTATTTATAAAGGGGCTAAACATCCACGCCACAGAAATCAGCTTATTCCAATAGTTAAATGTATCCTAAACATTGGCAATAGGAGAACTGTTTATGAGGTAGTCCCACAAAGGAAATGACCTAAATGCAAGATAGATATTGGTTTGACTGAACGAATAGCTCAGGAAATTGATCACACAGCCTTACTCATCCAAAATACTAAACTTTGAGTGCCTCTTTCCTTAGAACTACACTCACGTTTGAATGTGTTCCCTAACGAAAATATATTAAGTCCTCTATATTAGTACTTAGAATTGCAACGAATGAGCAGCTCTTATAAAACTGCTTAAAAATGATATTCCAAAATGACTTAAGAATAAATTCATGCAGATTAAACAAAGGTTTTTATTCTTGTGAGAATAAAAGTATATGGTTGCTGACGTAAGTAAGGTCCATCCTGCTTCTCCAGTGGAAATTCCTTGACCTGGCCCTCCCCCCCCCTACTAACTACCTGTATTCTCTAGACATACGCACCTCTAGCCGATCAAATGACACATCCATACTTTCATAAAACTTTGACAGCATTTGGTCTGTTTTCTACAATGTCAATAAAAGCAATTATATGCAACTCTTCCTGCTGTATTGGTGGGGTGTTGTGCACCAATAATGCAATGAACCCAAGATGGTTAGCACTGGTCAGTACTGAGAATGCTATCCCACAAACACTGCCACCTGGATAGCTCAGTTGGTAAGAGTGTCAGTCTGTTGTGCAGGAGGTCATGGTTCAAGCCTCAGCAAACAAACACAAGTTGCTGCCTTTTTAATTACAAATGCTTAGACTTTCAAGTCTTCTCAGCCCTTCTGTCTTCACTATGTAAGGCAGCCTGTAAAAAACTCCACTGAAGACGCTACTACATGTGCCTACAGTAATTGGCTGTGTATGCTGTTGTGGTGTGCTTCACAGGGAATGAATCCATAAATCAAATCATAAATCATTGCTGAATGGATGTGTGTATTAGGGGAGGGGGTATAAAAAGTCCTGATTTTCTTAGCCTCTCAGAGGAGGAGGACTGTGTTATATTAGTCAAGAGTACATAGAAGTCTAAGAGTGCTGCAGGGTGTGACAGCTGGAATGCATTACCTTCAATCCCAAACCCCTTCATGATAATTTGTAACTGCTAAACCATCTTAAAATCTTATCATGATTACTGTACCTGGTGTATTTGCTCAGCTGTACAATCTTTCGTCAATGTTGGCTGCATAAACGAGTAAAGATCGAAAACAAAAGCTTAATTCGTTTGTCCAGAAGATGAACATTTTATAATGCAACCATTTATTTTACAAGACAAAAACATACCTCATTGCTTAACAACTTTTCGAGTTCTATAAAACAATCACTGACGTAGTCATTTATAGCATTGTAAACTGTGAAAAAGAGAGAAAAGTTAGTTTCAAACCATTTAGTTTAAGCTTATCGATTTGAAGGTACAACACTACTGTTTCGTTTAATAATTCAATATCTTACCTCCATCCACGAAGGATTTGGGCGTAAAACCAAAAAATTGTGTTTCATATTCATAATTCTTGTCTTCTTCACGATTATAAGCCATGTTCTATCTCAAGAGATTGCAGTTTAAGAGAGAAAAACAAGCAACAGGTTGTCAAGCTTCTAGTCTCCCGCCATAAATCCAAATGAAGCATGCCGCAAAGCACTTAGTGGGGGAGGGGTAAGATACGATACTGTTTTATTAATGTGTAGGTATACAAATAACAAGAAAGTTAAGCAAAAATTGGTCAATAAGGAGTAAAAGTCTTCGTCTAAATTATTTTGATGCAATAAAAGTTTAAGTGAAGACTATAATGAAATTTTTGGAGTTAAACTAGCCATCGTTATGGCAACCTTCCCCTACCTTCCCCTCCCCTACGAATGCTGGTTGTTATCGTGTCAGCGGCTTGTCTTAGTAGCATAACAATTTTCTTCAACGGTCACAGGCATCTTGTTTAACACGTTCAACACTTTCTTTCTTCTTCTCTTTTCCACCAAAAGAACGGACCAAGTCAGCCTGATCACAAGGTTAGTACCTTGCTACTTCCTACACGAAAAGTCTTACTGTGTTTTGAATTTATTTTTCTAAAGAAATTAGCGATACTAAATTGGGTTTGTTTGCGAGTTATGACAGAACTAACAGAACTTGACATAAGAAAAACTTGTAGGATCTTATTTAGTTCTTTTGGTTTGTTTTTTTGAGGTCCTTATATTTGTTACAAACTATTTTGGAACTGTAGATTATCTATAACACTAAATTAGTAGAATCCTTACAGTATGAGTCTTATGTTTTATGCGATCCAGAAATCCATCCTACAGAATCTGTTCGAACGACTTTAGGTGCTACTGGTTAAACGTGTGTGCTAAAATATATACCACGTTTTAATCATCATCTATTATTTCATGCCTTATTATTCTGCGATACTTTCTTCAGTGTAATGATTGTGGTTATTATTACTGCTAACTGGTGACGAAGAATCATACAACCACCTGTTGCTATGCTAACGACAGTATAATCTTGAACTATAATTGTTTTAGTATATAAACAACTGTATCTTCTTCGTGTTCGACATTCATAAAGCTTGGCTGCTTATCCAACTTGTGAAAAGAAATCATTAGTTTCTTATTTACAAGAAAATAATTAAAACATAAAGCAAATGAATAAACTCGTTTGGTTTGGTGTACATATAGTGAGTTTAACATTTATACACCTCTATCTTCAGGCTGCATGATGGTCAGGTGATGTTGCTGTAGATGGATATTAATGGATACTAGCCTTCATTCGGCATTAGGAATATCCTACGACTTTGAGAACAATATGCCCATACCAGAAGAAATCAAATCACAACCATACAAGTTTAACCCTGTAACACCTGATGTATCACCTCCTCCACCACCAGGCAGAATGTCGCAGTTCACTACACCAAGAAACCAACAGGTATTCATTTTAATAATCTAGAAATATGAATAGTAAGAACACTTTTGATAACCATGCAACCCAGACTATCTCCAGATGCACCATTCATCAAATTTACAATGGTCTTAAAAGTATAGCTGTGTGGAGGTTAGAAAATCATGAAAAGCACTATCATGCAATGATTTTTCATTATTTTCTGTGTGTTTTTCCCCTAGAATTTTTTAGATTCAAGAGCTTTAGGTGACATCAGCAATGTGACAAGCATGGATATCCATGAAATGGAAAATGTTCGCAATCATTTACAGAATATGCTAAAGACCTCAAAAGATTTGAATATTGATGGGGATTATGAAACAAGTGTTCATACAGGATCAGCTGATCAGGAAGATGTGCCAAGAGATGGGGCTGAAAATCATTCCATGACTAGTGTCGATACTGCTGCTTTCTTGCAGAAGATGTTGCCCAATTCATCACCTCTTGAAGAACTAAAAGTTAGTAACTTGATTCTACAGGTTCTGTTTACCTTCAGCAAAATTTAAGACCTTACCTTGCAAGCAGAGCAATTGAGAGAATAATATATGCCTCTGGAACCAGAGAAACTGCAAGCTATAAACCAAGGCAAAAAGTGTTATGAAAATGAATGAAGTTAACTGAATAATGGCTGCCTCTAGATCTGTTGCTAATAGGCCTTTTCCAACAAACAGTAACATGCTGATACAGTGTATATGACTTTGATAACAAATCAATTTAGCTCAAGGTCCCCTGGGGCAGACTCTGCTGGATGGCGAACAAACTTTAAACTGCTTCGTATCTTGAAATCGAAAGTATCTTTTAAGGGGAAAAAAGTATGCTTGAAAAGGTTTTGGATACCACAATTATTTAGTAATCCAGCAAAAAATCATTAAATAAAGGAAGTCCAATTTTTTTTGCCATCCAGTAACAATCATTATTTTACAAGCACAAGAAAGCAAGCTACCATTAAGGACTTTCAAGATTATCATAATTATTTTCAGGTTCACTTTGAATTTGGTGATCAATCAAGAGGAGCACATGCAAAAGATGACACTTCACAGACACCTCACAGCAGCATACAACATGCATCTGATGTTCGAAAACAAGTTGCACATCCCCAACACCCAACATCAGGTGCTAACAGAAGCTTGATGTCGGAGAATACGCTCCTGAGGGAACATCTTGATAGAGAGAGGTTTAGAAGGAAGGTAATGTTAGTTACTAGATAATATGCTGATTTTTTTAAAAAGCATTGATCTTAGTCTATTAATAAATTAGAAAAAGGCTAATAATAACATATTGTATAGTTGTGGTCTGCCTGTGATGGTCTTCTGCAATACACAACCACAAACAATAGCCCTTATTACGCCCAGCATTATTCTAAATTAGGGTACAACAAAGTGAGGGTACCAGGTCAAGCTTGTAATATTAATTTCAAGAAAAACTATGTGCTAAGATATATTGAGTGTGTTTAATTTTATAGGATAATTTGTAGCTCATGCTTGAAAGTGTATTTTATGTCTTACTTAAACAGTGCTCCATTTAAGAATGTACTTTTGAAAATCATTACTGACCACTGTGACTTTTTCAGCCATTTCATGTCAAGTCAAGCATTTCATCAACACAAACTGGCCAATACTTCCCTATAATATGCTTTACCAAATCGTTTAGTGGAATCCACAATTTTTTTAAATTGTGACTTCTATATTCTATATTCTCAAATGATGTACATAGTGTTTTTAGTTCAATAGTTTGTATTCTGTTTATGGCTTTTAGTGTTTTCATTTACTAGCTTTCATTACTTGTGTGCTTCACTTACTTCATGTGCTTGACTTGCTTGTGGTGCTTGACTTGCTTGTGGTGCTTCACTTACTTGAGGTGCTTCACTTGTGGTGCTTCACCTACTTGTGGTGCTTCACTTACTTGAGGTACTTCACTTACTTGAGGTGCTTCACTTACTTGAGGTGCTTCACTTACTTCAGGTGCTTGACTTCCTTCAGGTGCAACCATTCCTTGGTTGATGAGGTCTCTAGCAATTTGATTTCCAACTCAAACAATGCAAACAGATCGAGGTGCCAACCTTTGAAAAGTTGAACCTGCATATTTTCAAGATGTTTTTCTTAAAATTGATGTATCCATTATGAAGAATGTTGGGCTTCCTGAGATCTCTAATATTATCTTTTCTTATTGTACATTCACAGCATTGCGAGCAGCAGATTCAAGAATTACATACAAAGGTAATGTAGATTTATATTTTGTTTTGCTGTTATTGAGATCATAATAAAAACACTGCATAGTTCCATTATTCATCTTATTATTTACAAAATTGCTTTTTCTGACAAAAAAATAATTTCAGTTACTTGAGATTCAGCAAGAGTTGGCTGTTTCAGTATCATCAGAAAGAAAAAAGGATGTGATGATAGAACAACTTGACAAGGTTCGTAGTACACGTATAATCAGTACTGATTGATGCTAGGATAGACAATACACACTACCATTTGCCGACCATTTGCCATGGTGTCTATAAAATGTTTGAATAACGGCTACTGACAGTGTTTACACATTAGAGGAAAGATACACACTTCTGGGATTATGATGATGACTCAAAAACCAAAAGAAACACTTGGCTACACCTTGTGTTCCTAGTAAGAAGTTGCATCTCTTGTGCAGTGCAGAGACATGCAGTACAAAAATTATAAGTAGCTATTTTTTTTATTTTTATATTGCTTGAGTCAAAACCAAAAGTATTATGGGAAGCATGGGTGGTGTCGCAGTGAGAGCCATTATGTGACCTGGGTTCAGTGCCATGTGATCAAAGTTGCTTGTTGGTTCTTTCCTGTCCTTGAAGGGTTTTTCTCCAGGTTCTCCGGTTTCCCTCCCTCTGCGAAGATTAACTTCTAAATTCCAGCAGAAGAAGAGCCACTCTTTGGAACTACTGTTATAACTCCCATTAAGTATTAAATTGTTCATTCATAGAACAACTGTATTTTTTTAATGACAGACATTAGCTAAAGTAGTTGAGGGATGGAAAAGACATGAGCAAGAAAAATTGATTATGATCAGCACATTAAAACAAGAGAGAGAGGTGCAGGAACAGTCTCACAAGAAGCAGCAAGAGGTATGATTTACCTGAGAAAATAACACATATTTCAATCTCAAGTCTAAACAAACCAATAAGGAAAGCACATTGATTAATACGTTGTTGCTGACGTTTTGCTTGCAGCACGCCATGGGGAAAAAGAAATTGCTAACTTAAATTACATTTCAATTCCAAAAGTTTTGAAACTTTGTCATATGATATAAAGGGCCACAGTTGTATAATTTTTGTTTTCGTAGTGTTTTTGAGAATCTTAAAGGAAAAATGATGTCACAAATTTGGAAACAAATTTTCAATTTCACATTCTAATAAATCTGAATTGTGAATTGTGAATAGTTTTGCTAATTTCTAAAAAAAATTAATTTTCTTTCAAATGTTATACAAAATTGCTTTTAATAGATTCTGCTTCAGTTTGAGAAAGAGTTGGCACAAGCAGTGGAAGCCTTGACCAAAGAACAGGAAAGGGCAACTGAGGCAGAGAGAGAAAAACAATTAGTGGTGAGTTAAGTGCATTTGACATATCCTTCCATGGTTTTCCAGCCACCCACGCACCCACCTACCTATCCAACCTTAAATTCAATCCTCCAAACCACCTATCTATCCATTCATTCAATCCACCCACCCACCTATCCATTCATTCAATCCATCCATCCACCCACCCACCTATCCATTCATTCATTCCATCTGTCCAAACCATCTATTCAATTTATTTGAAATTTTTTTAAATTTTGCATAATGAAAGTACATCATACTAGAAGTAAAATAAGTAAGTAAAAAGAGGGGGTCCTGACTTCGTTTAGCCATCAGAATACATGGAAGCTCACCCTTTTTACAGTGAAAACCTTTTAGCCTATCCATTCATTCCAACCATCAATCCAAACATCCACCCATCTACGTGTATCCATCCCATCTATACACCCTCCCATCCATCCATCCATCCATCCAACATGATCCACTGATCTATCCTTCCATTCCATCCATGCACCCTCCCATCTTTCCATCCATCCAGCATGATCCATCCATCCAGCATGACCCATCCATCCAGCATGATCC
Source organism: Actinia tenebrosa (assembly GCF_029948245.1). Taxonomy (NCBI): domain Eukaryota; kingdom Metazoa; phylum Cnidaria; class Anthozoa; order Actiniaria; family Actiniidae; genus Actinia; species Actinia tenebrosa. The sequence goes on from NW_028292579.1 coordinate 13,466,194, forward strand.
ATCCATCCAGCATGATCCATTCATCCAGCATGATCCATTCATCCAGCATGACCCATCCATTCAGCATGACCCATCCATTCAGCATGACCCATTCATCCAGCATGATCCATTCATCCAGCATGACCCATCCGTCCAACATGATCTGTCCATCCAGCATGATCCACAATCCAGGATGAAGCTTTTGTAATTGTTACAATTTTTTTTCCTTTAATGTCATTTTCAATTGGTAAAATTTAATGACTTTTTATACTGCTTTGGTTTTGCTAAGATTGAAAAACAAAAAGAAGAAAGAGAGCAACTGCTCCAGGTCTTCACAAAGGAGAAAAACAAGGTTAAACAGATGGACGAAGAAAAGATGGCCATTATAAAGGAAAAAGAACAGGCGCAACAAAAATATATGGAAGCACAAAAAACAATCAATGAGGTGGGAAAATATACATGTATAATAATATAATAATAATAACTTTATCTCACACAGAATTCAGAAAGCTAACCACTTATTTACACTGAAGCTGTGCATAATTGTATCACATGTATCACAAGTATGCAAAAACATTTGGTTATAAGACAGTAATGTTATAGTAATAGTGAAAATGTTGTGAATAATGCAAATGAAAGTATTACTTAGGAGAATACTTAGTAATACTTAATAAAATGGGAAAAGGGATAGCAATAGTATTAATAATACAGTTGAAGAAATCCTTGAAGACCCACTGTGATAATAATGATAGCATATGGTCTGATTATCCATCCTTCCTGTGCCACAGTATAACAGTTGATCAAGTGTTAATGATGGTAATTAACATTGTGCCAACAAGTGTTATTTTAATATTTTGATGAACCAATTTTTCAGCTTTCAGAAAAAAATAGCAAAGTACAATCAGAGTTGAAATATCTAGAAGAAAGATTTTCAAGCTCTTTAAGTGAGGAAAAGGTGAATAAGCAATAAATAACATTTTCCATATATTATCATGCATGGTTTGTTTGAGTTTAACTTAAAATAAATCTATTGTGGCAGTCCAACATGGAGTGTAAATTTAAACCATTTTCTTCCTTTAATATTTCAGAAAAGACTTCAAGAAGAAAGAAAAGTAGTAAAGGTAATGTTCATAAATTAAAATTATTTTTTCTTCAAAAGCTGTTAGAATGAGACTAAAAAGACAAAGTGACTATGCCTAATGTTCTTCATCTAACTTGCTTAGGACTCCAAAGATGCCATGTCAGCACTGCAGAAGGACATTCAAAGACTTGAGATGGATCTTGATACAACAGTTAGAGAAAAGGTGCATGCAAATTAATCATGCACTAATCAAAGTTAAGCCTCAGGAATATTTCCCTTCCCTGAGGAAGCAGTTATTTTCAAATTCATGACCCAAGTTGAATTTTCAAAACAATTGTTTAAAAGTTTTGAAAACAAGAAATGTCTTTATCTAATATAGTATATAAATTATTGTGTTTGAATAGGAGAGTTTGAAAATGGAGATGAGTCTCATGCAAGCAAGATATGAAGCAAGTAAGGCTAAAGAGGAGAATGAAAGACAAGCAGAGTTAGAAAGACAGGTAAATCAATGCCTGAATGTCTGATTCCTGTCATCTACAGTCTGAAATATTTTGGTAGGTGTTTATCTTGTTCTTCTGGTTGAATCACAGGTTACACAGAAACTGGAAGAACTTCAGAAACAAATGACGAAATCAGAAAAAGAATTGAGAGACAATCATAGACAGCAGGTTAGTAGCTGGTTACTATGAACCAAAACAGTACTACTCTCCCTGCTAAACCTGTTGAGAAAACCAGCAGAAATCTTGCTCCGTGTTTATATTGTTTTTACTTGTCAATTAACAGATTCAAGAGGTAAATAACAAACACAAGGAAGAGATGAGACAACAACTAGAAAAATTTCATGAGGTAAATTGAATATGGAGTAAAATGCAATTGACATTCATTTGATACTATGTTGAGTTCTTGTAGAAACTTTTTATTCAAAATCCTAAAAACCCTCTATTTTTTAGGAAATAAAAAAGAAAGATATCAAACTTAAAACAGCTGCAACAGAATATGAAGAGAGGTAGAGATCAGATCACTTGAAATGTCCTTGAGATAAGGATATTTGTTTTTATTCTCATTCTTACTCCTGGGATTTCAAACTTTTTTTAAGGCTGACGGATGCTCAAGATAAGATAGCAGCACTTTCCAACCAACGACAGCAACTGGAAAACCAAAGGTAATATCATATGAGACCTCATTTTTTTGTTGACGATGTTGGTGGCGACACAGGTTTTCCTAGAGAGGAATATTTACTCATCCCTTCCCACCAAAACAAATCATAAACCCCTCCCCCTCCCCCTTGCAACAGAGAGATAAAGACACTGAAAAATCATTGCTAAATTTTTGAGAGGATCCCACAGCTGAATATATGCATTGCACATGGGGTCTCAGCATTATTGTATAATTTTAACTTTCTTCCTTTATTTTAGGCAAAATCTTACCATTCGTATGCATCAAATGATGCAAGCTCATTGTGATGAAGCTCTTCGTCTCTTGACAGCAAACAAGTCTCCAGCAAAGGCAGATACTAAGGTAGTACTTAAGAATAACAAGATAGATTTGAAAACACCCTGTTTTGTCTAAGTTCCTGCCATTGATGACTGTTAATTGTCATTCTAGGTTGACCCCATGTTCAAGGCAAGTATCCAAGGAGGAACTTCAAAATGGCAATCCCAAGCACAGTCTCCCCCCTCAGTCTTCACTAACCCAATAAACAAGTACCCAGCAACAGATACCAGCAGCTCTTACCAACACTATACCACAACCCACATTACTCAACCCATCACAGACTATAGCTCTAGGCACAAGGATCCCAAGATGAACCAATACCCCGCTCATGGTGGGCCAACTAAACACAGGGTGCCCAGTACCAATTACCACTCCACTGAAGACATGTCAACTGTCATAAATCAACAGCATACACAGCAGTTCCTACACAGTGATCCAAAACACTATTCCCCTGTGACAACATCAATAACAGCACCTTGTTCCCCTGGTTACCAGGTTAATAAAGGGTCATATCCAGAGAGTATTATGTTCTCAGGTAGTTACCTTGAGGGTGGGGTAGGTGTTGATGGTGGGACAGAAGTCACTACGTCAGGACTTGATTTTGTACCCTTGAAGGCTGTTCAAGATGATCATGATACAGATAGTGTAATAAGTGGTCTCCATGAGTCTCCTGGCTCAGGTCATGGTACTTATGGTGGCAGCACTTTCCAAGATATGGGCTATCAACAGAAGGTATGATAAATGGAAGCAAACATTCATTACTTGTTTAAGATGAGATTATACCATGCTGAATTAGTTGTTGGCCTAGGAGGGTTATGAAGTAGCTTCTGATTGGACAAGTCGATTGCTGAGTCAAGTGCTAGTTAGCTGCCTATTGGCTGTTTGTTATTAGTAGAAATAAATAAGAACCTCTGTTTTCTTATAGACATTTGAATACTAATATGTATGGAAAATCCAGATACTGTTAAGTTTAGAAAAGTTCAAAGTAATATTGTTATGTTGATCATGACTATAGCGGAAGACATAACCATGATTATTTATTTTTTCCATTCCAAGGTAATATCAAGTGGTGGTAGTAATGGTACACTACTAGAGCAAGACCTGGATGAAAGTCGGTTGACAGTTACCTCACCTGAGATTTTACAGAAAAAACGGTAAGACAGCTAGACTGCCCTGTTTTACTCTACCTCTCTTTTGTTCTTTTTTCATACAAACATGACATTTGCATTCATTCACAGGCATGATATTTGCATTCATTGATAGGCATGACATTTGCATTCATTGATAGGCATGACATTTGCATTCATTGATAGACATATTTGCATTCATTGATAGACATGACATTTGCATTCATTGATAGGCATGACATTTGCATTCATTGATAGGCATGACACTTGCATTCATTGATAGGCAAGACATTTGTATTCATTGATAGACATGACATTTGCATTCATTGATAGACATGACATTTGCATTCATTGATAGGCATGACATTTGCATTCATTCATAGGCATGACATTTGCATTCATTGATAGGCATGACATTTGCATTCATTGATAGGCATGACATTTGCATTCATTGATAGGCATGACATTTGCATTCATTGATAGGCATGACATTTGCATTCATTGATAGGCATGACATTTGCATTCATTGATAGGCATGACATTTGCATTCATTGATAGGCATGACATTTGCATTCATTGATAGGCATGACATTTGCATTCATTGATAGGTATGACATTTGAATTCATTGATAGGCATGACATTTGCATTCATTAATAGGCATGACATTTACATTTATTAATATACATGACATTTGCATTCATTAATAGGCATGACATTTACATTTATTAATATACATGACATTTGCATTTGATAGGCATGACATTTCAGTAAAGCTCCAAGAACAAGAACAGCGCCAAGCAGAACTAAATCACTATGTTAACATGGTATATAAGTACATCAAACATAATGCATCAAATTTCACTTAATCTTAACCTAATCGAAAAAGTATCTAATTGGATTTACCACTGCAGACAACATAATGGATGAAAGCCTAGTAACAGGTTTTCCAACCCATTTGATAGGGCTACTTATAAATTGAAGAAAGAAAAAAAGTTGATAAATTTGCAAAAAGGTTAGGAAAAACTGGGTGAGAAAAACAGAGAGAAAACCCTTGAATCAAGGAACCAACAAACATCTCTGCTTACATACAATACAGAGTCCAGTGAATCAAACCAGGTCACCTTGGTGAGAGATGAGTGCTCTCACTGCTACTCCATCTGTACTTCCCAGAATTAATTGATGTTAAATTGATATTCTTCATCTTATCAATTCCTTTTGCCTCCTGCAATAAGCTTTTGAAGAGATCACCAGGTCATCCAGTAGGTGAGGTGGGTGCTTAATTATCTTCAAAACATTATTTTATTATGGTTATGATAAATTGAAGTCTAAAATTCTATTTTATTCTTGCAATCAGGATATAGAGATTTTATCATCTGGACTCATGGCTATCCCAAGTTCTGTTCAAGGTAAACTAGTTGTATATTACTGTCAAACCATGTCAAGCATGGACGCATAGAGGTCATTGACTTTTTTTTGGGGTTCTTGGTTTCATTATTTAATTTGAACATTCATTGAAAATGAATCTTCAAAGCCTACTAGCATTTACAATAGCCAATCATATAATTATGCAGCTGAAATGCAAGAGCAACTTTTTGTGCAAGGAATATGTAATATTAATGACTTACCTTCTATTTCCACTATAAACAAGAGCCTATGAGCCAAGCTAATCAAATTTCAAAACTATTATTATTTTTTCAATATTGAAGATTCGTTTTCAATAATGAACGTTTGAATCGAATAATGAAATCAAGAATCCAAGATTGTGACCATCATGTGTTAACTCTTGAGGTTTGACTGTAATTGAAAAAGATGATGTTTGGATTCAAAATAGATTTAATAAAACAATTTGAAAGTTAACTTTATTATTGATAGTGTATTAAAGACCTCCAGATTTGAATCTGGATATTTTGACGATGTCCTATAATATAAGGACAACTACAAAAAATAAAAATTGCATGGAATGTACCTAAGGCATCCACAGTGGACTATAATATTTGTCCTTACCTCTTCCCACTGGTTTGTTGTTGTTGTTATTTCAGGGCTTGATGATTTCTCCCCATTCAAAACCAATGGCCCTGATTATGGCTATTCAACCCAGTCCCAGAGCATGGTCATGGTTGGGTCTCATTCTGTAACCAAGGATCATTCACAGGTTTGTATATTAAAGTTTATTTTAAAACTAGAAATCAAACATGTATTCTTTTGTGTTACCTTACTTAGTTTGCTATATTCAGTTTACACTGCTTTCTTGTCAGCAATCTCAAAATACTGTACCAGCTTTTAACAAGACAACAGTCCCTGTGGCATTTAATGTAAAACAGATGCAATCACAGCAACATCAGGTAAAAATCACTTGGCTTTGTTTGTGAATTGTTTGGGAGGGGTAGGGGTGGTTCTGCTTGCATTCTCTGATACAGCTACTTGTATTGGGGCAACTGCAGGTAGCTAAGAGAGGAAAGCAACAACCAAAGTTACCAGCAGGGGCATCAGACTACCACTGGAGGCTTAATTATAATGCTGCATATCCCCACTTTATCAGATTCTCTTTCTCTTCAGTATTATTGAAGGTGCTGTCATTCAGCATTTTGGATCAAAAATTGAATATAATTTCCATTACCCTGTTGGGATGGTACTGTAGAGTTACATGTGTATACAGGCAATATAATTTATATTAATTTCATGTGCTTGTTTTATTCCCCAGGGCCCCCAATACAGACATCCAATATCACATCCTCAGTCTCCACCCAGAAGAGACAGGAATCCCATCAACCAGGACACCAGCAAACAACCACCTCTTTCCCCCAAACAAATGAAACAGTTGTCCAAACTGCTATCTTTAATGGCAGAGAGCCAGCCAGGAATAGAAGTACCCAGTACGGAACAACTTTTTGGTGTCTTAAAAGAAATGCAAAATGGGTAAGTCAGTGTGGATAGTTTAACAAAGAATATTATTAAATTGTTAAAATTAATGAGATCCTAGGGACCAACAATCTCATTATCAGTCAACCTGTCAAGACCTTTTATTCAATGAACTGTTACAGTAAGAACAGAGTAGTTCCCAATGAATCTGTTTCTGAACAGCTTTAACTTAGAAGAAGAGTAGTTTTTATTTATTCTTTGGGATGGTTGTGAATAATCTGTTGTTTTAGGGCAATCACAGTGCTGAAACCAGTTTTCTGTTCTGAGTGAATCAGATTGCCATTGTTTCTAAATGGAAATGTGCTTTTTTGTTTTTAGAAGCATATCTAGTGGAATCCAGCCAAAAATTGCAAGAGATACTTCTGGTATTAGTACAACAAATACGGGTAAACAAGCAAATGTCAGCAGGGTAAAACGAAACCTAGACACAAGTTATCCATCGTCAGGGAAACCGGTTAGTGAACATATTCATTGAGTATAAAAAATAGAGTATATATTTCTTTCACTCTAGATTTCAAATTCCCTCTGTAACAAGAACAAAGGAATTGTTACGTAATGAAAACCCTGCTTATTTGGAATATTTTTATAGCCAATATTACTTTTTCAGAGACATCATGAGCCAATCCCCCTTCCCACCATACCTTCAAGAAGTTAGTTGATGTATTGAATTAGAAATTTCTTTCTTTCAGAAAATCCAAGGAGTAACACAAAGTAGTCATCCAAGCCATCCGCATGTTCATACAAACCCAACGAAAACAAATGACCATCAAAAAAAGAGGCCCCCTTCTATTGATGGTGAGCCAACCCAAAGATCAGGAGCTGATCCAGATGTTCCTAGACACCAGGCTCCCACCAAAGCAAGCAGCAGGCAAGCTGCCCCACCAAAGGTGGACAAAAAAACTGCTCCACCTCCTGGGGTAAAGCAGACTAAACCTTTGACAGCATGGAGATAGTAATAAGCCTACTAGTGCTTCACAAGACTTTTTAGTTGTGTGTAACATTCTGTATTTATGATGGAAAATCATGAGATCTACGGCAGTATTGAAATGTTAACATCCATTCCACAGTTAATATTAATAATGACGGTATAACACAGTACCGTAACAGCTTCACCGTAACCTCACAACACATTCTTACTATGCATTTATTTCCTTCGTCCAAATCTTCTCCCTTATCTCAACGCAAAGTGTAAATATCATATTAATGGTTGACTGTTTTGGACAGTGGACTAAAAAAATGAAGACAGCTCTACAAGATGTTTATTACATAATCAGTTTAATATCCAACTGTACATAGCCTGTCAACACATACAGCATTCAAAACCTTACACACAAGACTTGCTTATATCCTAAATACTCATAATAATATCCATTTTCCATAAAAAAAACAAAAGACTCATTAGCTAGGCAAAGTTCCCGAATCAACCATTTGGTTAGAACTGTGTGACCAACAACATGTGTGTCTCCAACAACATTCATACAAATTTAGAGAAAAAAATTAACTAGAGCTCTATATATATTTTATTGTCTTATATGACTATATATGCTTTAGAAACAACTAAAGTAATAAAGTATCCTGGTAGTGCCAAAAATTGGTTTCTTGTTGACTTGATAACTATAATTTGCACCAAATCTACATTCTAACATCTACGAATACTTATTTTATCCATATAAATCTCATATAAATTTCACTATGACATCAAATTTATTAAAACAATCTATTGTTTTAACTTTAAGGATCATGGTTGCCAGAAGGGACGAAATGGCAGCAACACAAAAGAAATCAAAATAAAATTTGCTTTATGGGATGGTGAAAAGTGAGAAAAGGCTAAATGGTACACTAAAATTATATAACAAACGAATCTAAGAAGATTAACTAGCATTCTTGCCCATAAACAAGCTGTGATGACCGTCATGTGATGGCAGCCATGACAGTGCCATCTGATTTACACAAGTAAGAATTCAGTCTCCTATTGGTAAAAGACTATTGTTTTACCTCCTGTCATGGCTGCCATCACGTGATGGTTCAAATCCTCTAGACTTTTGCAATACAGTCACCATCATGAATTCTATTGTTTTAATGAAGACATTGTGAGATGCTGAGGAAGCAACTGTTGGAAAGTTCATACACCTCACAGCTGTCAGGATGTCTTTTTATTTAACTACACTTTCCAATGAGAAGCACATCTAAAAAGCAATTGAATTTGCTGGTAATGGGAAAAAATTAATATATGAAACTGACATTAGAATTCAACTCATTTCAAATGTAACCCACCCACTCTTGACTTGTGGTTTCTCTTGTTAATTGAAATGGAATTCTGCTTGATGAATTTGACTATCATTTACGATCAATTTAAAGAATGAACAATTTGAATTTTGTATTTCATGGGTTTTCTTGTTGGTGGAATGATGGAAAATGCTAATCAAAATTCTGATTGGTTGACCTTGAGTTGGTTCTGAAGGTCAACTCAGCTGGATAGGAATTTTAAACTGAGAAAATGATTAATACCCTGCCCTACCTACCCTGCGAGCAGATCCTCTGCCCTACCATGCCCTGTCCTCAAAGTTGAAAATTCCAAGCAAATTCCTCAACTACTAAGAATTGTAATCAAAATTTACCAGAATCGTGTCCAACATTCTAGCTCAACCCTCACTAAAAGTCTTCCAGTTGTCTTGTGATTTAGCTTCCATCAATCAAAATTCAACAATAACTTGATATGTTTGGACTGACAAGAGCTAAAAAGCAGTTCATTTAGAATGTCCTATAATTATCTAAGATAGTTGATAGAGATGAATGCCAGAGTATAAGTATACTTCTGAAAGAGTAATACTTGATGTTCAGTTATATGCAGGTAATCCCTTGATGAATCCATCCAGTTTTGTTTTAAATAGCTCACTTTCTATTGGTTCATCCAGCTTGCACAAGGGGTTCTTGACCACATATTCAACATAAATCTGGAAAATACATCAAAATATTTCTTTAGGAATTAAAAAAGCCTTTTGAATTAGTTTGTTGAATCCTAACCATTCTCAACATTGTTATTTAAATTATGGCATTCAAGAAGTAGCCATTTGATCATATTGACAATGCACTGCACATACCTTGCTATAGATTTCATAAAGTGTTTCTCTAGCATTATGGGTGTTCACATCAGTATTCATGATCAACTTCAATCCTGTTGGTGTCTCATAAAAATGAAGTTTGTATTTACTTGTTGTATAACTAAGAAAGCTGTCTTTTCTAAATGGAGATTGTCAAGGATAAAATTCACATTTTAGTAAGCTTACACCTAAGGTAAGTATCTTCTATAATTAACAGTTATGAAATGTAAGATTAGGAATAAAACATGTTGATTTGGTAAAACAATAATGAAAATGTGTGAAGCATGTATACATAAACAGAGCATGGGCAGAGGCAATAAAGTAATGTGTGAGTGACAGGTCTATTGTTCTCTGGTGGGGTTGTCATGGCAATGGTGGTCAGAGTCACTAGTGTTCTTGACAAGTCTGGTCCAGGTAGAATTTACGTATAGGAATCTTCTCTGTTGAAATCAGATTATCCTCATCTTGTTGAATATTGCCTTAACACCACCTATTTTCTTGGAAACAGTTCTACAAATAACAAGGAGCAGCTATGGGTTTGCCTTTATTAGTTGTCATTGCCAACTTGTTGACGGAGAAATTTGAGGAACAAGCCCTAAATAATGCCATTGACAAACCTACAAGTGTCACTTGGCCCCAAAGACAAGAATAACTTTATGCTTCCCTCCTCTACCTGAATGGTCGACACCCTAACATACCCCTTACCATGGAAACAGAGATCAATGACTTCCCTTTTTGGATGTTGAGGTTTAATGAAAACCTGATGGAATACTAGGACACTCAAGTGTACTGCAAGAAGACCCATTACCAATAGATACTTACTGATGCCAACTCGCACCACCACTTCTCACACACTGTAAGATGTCTCTTATATCTAGACTCTTCCACTGTGCCAATAGTATTTCAGATACTGCTAGTGATGATAAAGAAACCATCACTCATGCACTAAAACAGAACCAGGGCCATAACCAGAACTTTTACAGGGAGGGTGCACATAGAATAAAATCGGACCATTGATCGTTTTTTTTTAACAAAGCAGAACAAACAAAAAAGGTAACCAAAAGAAAGCAGAACAAAAAAAAAGGAGATGGATGAGCGGACCTTAAGCTTTAATGGGGGGGGTGCATGTGCACCCTGTGCTCCCCCCTAGTTACGGCCCTGAGAACGGCATCACGGCAAACAGATTCTCCCTCAAACCACGACCATGAATAACACAGACCCTGATCTAGAAGACAAAACCATGGGTTTCACCTGTCATCCATACATTGCTAACACAACTGACAACTGATAAGTGTGGCATTCAACACCCTTCACAAAGCCTGTCAACATCGTTGACCACAGGAATACCACCATTACAGACCGAAGGCATATATCTCATTGGAAATGATTACTGTAAATGCTATAGGACATCAGTGACAAACTAAGAATGGACAATACTATTTTTCTGTCATTACCGACCAGGCTCACAACAGCCCTGATCATTACATCAACATAATTCTGTTAAAGTCCTCACCAAGACCTCCAAGTACGGCCTAGACTCATCAAGGAATTCAAACTCCCTCATTATTTCAAGAACACTAATGACTCTGAACGTCTTTATCATGACAGCCCCACCAGAGATTAAACCTGTCATTCATTGCTTTATTGCCTCCCATACTTTGTTTACAAATACCTGTACGTGCTTAATATAAATAATAAGCTTAAAAGGATACGAATCAAAGGGAGAAATACGAGCAACAAAAGACTTGATGGAATACAGCATACCATACATTAGTTTAAACTCCTGAAATGACAGGGAAAGAATTAGTTCAAATACCACGATATAAATAAGCTAAACATTGTCATACAAGAGTGAGAGGTCTGAGAGGCAGTCCTGAGAGGAAGCTGTTGAAGAAATTAACTTGCCTGTTCTCTCGACATTTCTGACAGTTTGGTTCGATTCCATTCTTCGTAATGTAAACAGGTACCATTTCGATCAAAAATGTACAAATTGTAGATAGTCATGATCCCAATATAAAAATGAAAAGCCTTTTAATGATAAAGTTTATCACACAGCCATCATGATCAGGAATGAACTGTACAGGCTCTTGAAGGTTCAGCGGAGTATGAAATAAGGGCTATGTAGCCTCGTGATACAAGACCTACCTGTTTAGGTTAGTACTTCATGTCACTTTTCATTGCCGTCTCTTACTATTGAACATATCAGAAAAGACTGCACTTTATTCTTCCACGAAGTGCTGTTATTGGGAGTTTTCGTGCATAACAACTGCAAATTTAGGTCGTATTTTTTGCATCAAAACTTCGTTATTATTATTCAACCTTTCTTTAAAAACAGCGCAGTATGAAGCCAGGTGCATCGGCAGTGGTTGCTCAAGATGAGATGTTTCCTGATGGCGAGTCGGGATGGATGGAGATGGATGAGGTATGTGGTGTTGTCCATATCTGCTAGGACTGAGCTTACTTTTCATTTTTTAAACTTTATTTCTTAAATAAATTACAATTCTAATTACCATTAGTCTGGAGGTGGTGGTGTTATGCTTATTGAGTTAGCTGCAAACGAGAGAGCTGTACATGGAGATTTTTTCAACGGTAAGTGGTAAGACTAAACTCAAGGGTATCTTTCGAGATGAACTATTCTTGATAAAAATCCTGTTTCATTTGCAGCATTTGATGACTTATTTGACGACGATGACCTTCAGTAATGAAACAATTTAAACTAAAATAAGAAATGTAAAACTATATGGCTTGCAATCAGAAGCCAGGAATAATGTACATTGACATTTATTTAGACCTATCGGATGAAAAATAAGAGTATGATATTCAAAAGAAATTTTATTCCAGGACCTTAGGTTTTTTGAGTTTTAAATCTCAAAATAAATATTGGAAATATTTTTCATTACCTTAATGATGTTTAGTTTTCTTTTGAGATGTTTGGCAATTTTCATTAATTAAAAGTTAACATTCCGCAGGATACGTTGTTCGTGTTTCAAAAATGCGGTGTTCATGTTTCAAAACCTATAGTGTTCTACAAAGCAATTAGAATTACTTTAAATTTGATGTTGCAGTGTCTTGTCAAAAGGGTTTCAGAATGATCAAGCTTTTTTTAGTTTTTCGTTGTGGTGATGCAGTGTTTTTTCAGGTTTTTGTGGGGTTTTTTCGGTGTCGGGAGTCCCCAATGTCCCCCCCACTCTACAAAAATGGTATTCAGTGTATTGATTTCCTTAGTAGCGGCTGCTTACCCAAGCACAGCTTTCCATTACCTTTGTCTGCAGTTAACCAATTAGGGAACACTGTGACATTGATTTACCCCTTCATTCACAAAGCAGGAGAATAATCAACACTCCCCGAAAAATAACTTAAAGTGGGGATAAATGTTATCTCTGTTCTCAATCTTGTCTGAAGAACAAGATCTTTGTTTTCGGCAAAAGTTCTGAGATATTTCAAATCTTATCACATCTGCATTTGAATAATTATTTATCACAAAGTGACAAATTGTTCATTTCTGTAACAAACTTACTACAAAGTCAGGTCTTAATGTTTGAGATTTGGCTTGAAATATACTCGTGAATCAGCTCTAGAGGGGCATCTCTTCAGTTAAAAGAAATGTTGTTCCATAAAGATAATTGATGTTAAAATAAAGGTAGCTTGTTATGAGATTGATCAGGGGTAACACAACAACAAGTATCATGTTGCTCACTTGTAAGGTCAAGGTCATCAATTACGAACTGTTAAAGCTTGAAATATGAGAGATTCTCCAAAGCCTGTCAGCAGATTTATAAACACATTTCTTTTCTTTTTTACTATGAAACATATAACCACCGATAACCACCCTCTGATGATTGTTTAATTCTGTTATTTGGAATTTTTCACTTGCTTTCTCAAACACTCTCTCAACCCGAGTATCAGGCCTTGGTGGTGGACAAGAGAGCCTGATACTCAGGTTAACACTCTCTCAAACTCTCCCTGCCATTTTGTAATGATTATGGCATGAAATAGTTCTAGATTTTGGGACTAGAACTGTGATTGGGTAATTTAAGGGAATGGAATGTTGTGTTCGGGTAAGCAGCCATGACTTAGCAGGCCTGTGTAACCCAGGGTACAGCTGCGTAGGAGACTTGGGGACTGCTGGCTTTAAAAAGCATACTGTCGATGTGGAGATTCCAGGGGGTAAAAAAAGCCCTCTAATATAGGTAGATATAAAACCATCAAGTTACAATCACTTGAAAATTGTCAACAGTTTATTTTCCCTCACTTTTGGTCAACAACTTGAACGATCTTAAACTAACGATTATAATAATTTATTATATCCATTTGATATTGTGATTCAAAAATTAGAAAAGTTGAAATGTATATATTTAGTCAAATGTACTCAGGAAAACAATGGAAATAAATGTTACTTTTATGTTTTGCATTTACTTCTACTCTTTTTCACAGGCCAAGTAAAATAACTCTAATCTATTATCTCACAACTGAAGTAAAACCACTACTTAATAAATAACCAAATATAAGGACAATTGTTAATTGAAAAAAAAAATAACATGCCTTCTTTTTTATTCTTCTCCCTTATAGTCTATTTGGCATTGCAGTACGTTTTGGGGCTGTTTTAGGGGATGATATATAGAGGCCAATATGGAAATATGTTCCCTAAAACAGCCCTTTAATGCACTACAGTGCCCAACCCAGGTTTTCGGTTGTATCGTCGTGTACGGGAATTGTCAGGGGAATTCTATTCAAATTCAAATTTCAAGTAATCGGCTAGTAATCGTACCCTACGATAGCATAAATTAAACTATAATAAATATTTATGTGCACGCGCTGATGATACATCGTTTAAATATGACTAAAAAATGAGACCACCCAACCGAATTCACTTCGTGGTCTAGGGGTTAGGTTTAGGGTTAGGGTTGGGGTTGGCATTGTAGTAGTTCTTTGGTGCCGAAGGTACCAAGTTCGATTCTTGGTGTCTTCACTTAATTTTTTTTCTAAGTGAGGAGAACCAAAATTTCTAAGTCCCACTCGTGTGTTCGGAAACCTATGACGTACTTCGTTAATCCGTACACGACGATAGTACCAGGTTTTCCCTTAACCTTGTTATGGCTAATATAGATTAACAAAATGACAATGTCTAAATGAATTAAATCATGAATGATATCTATAGAGCATTTAGTGTTATATTGTAAGGATTATGTGTCCAAAACAAAAACCTATATATGATATACATGTAGATTTGTCTTAGTTCTTCTTCATGACACAATTTGATTTCCATTGAATCTGTTCCAGATGAAGGTTACTGTGCTTTTCAATATTTATTCAAACTTGGTAATTGCGAGCTGCATGCTGAAATTGGGTTTTTTGCTGCCGTCAATCAAAAATAATCAGTTGGTATTTTTGACTTGCAGCAGTCAGAAACCAATTTTACAACAAGCCATTGAAATATATCCAAGTTTGAAAATCACAGTAAATCATTAATAAACTTTTTTCACTTATATCAAGCAGATGTATTCACACTCCTCTTTCTTAATTAGTTAATAATGGGTTTAATTTTTAATGTCACTCAAAATAGGGGTAAGACCATAAACACACTCAGACTGTAGGTACTTGATTTATTTACATCATTTTATCATGTCCTACTTGTCATGACATATTTTCAATTTCTCATTCCCAACAAATTAGAAAGAGAATACTTTGAATTATTTGTATGATATGAAATAAATCTTACTGAAAAAGCTTTGTAGTTTCTATGAACATTAACTCTGATAAATCGGTGTTACATTTTTACAAATGTGAAGGCATAGAGCAATAGCCTCTTTTCTCATTTGAAAAATACATCTGTGTTTTACAACTAAAAGTTAATGAGCTTTAAGAGCAAATCATTTGCAAGAAGCAACTTTAATGTTAAGCATGTACAAGTTGATTTAATAACGATGTTTTGAAATCCCAAAGACTTTTAATGCTATCTGTAAATGGCTAACTTATGAATAAGGTTACAGTAATGATAAAAGGGTAAATTTTACAACATGAAAAGATGCAAAAACTTACAGACGTTAATAATAAAGCTCTTTTTTTTAGTGAAAGAACATGGAACTTAAAAATATGGTGGGCTTTTTTTCTAGAATCACATTGAACCCTAAGATGCTCAGTTAGACAGATGAGAAGTTCTTTAGTGTTGTGGAAGTAAACCCCTGAGGGTGTTTTGACATAACATATAGTAAGACTAAATGCCATTGTAGTCTTAGTGATGTCTTTCAGCATAACTCAATGCTTTTGGAACTATGAGGAATTGAATGATAACTATTAATAATATATATAGCTGCCATTACAGTCAAACTGTGTAAACAAGTGTAAACACGTAGAGGTCATTAATAATGCGACTTTATTTTTGGATTCTTGATTTCATTATTCCATTCGAACATTCATTAATGAAAACGAATCTTCAATATTCAAAAAATAATAATTTGAAAATTCGATTAACTTGGCTTGTTGGCTCTTGTTTATAGCGCAAACAGAAGGTAAGTCATTAATATTACATATTCCTTGCACAAAAAGTTGTTTTTGCATTTCAGTTGCATATATGCTTGGCTTTCGTAAATGCCAGGCTTTGAAGATTCGTTTTCAATAATGAATGTTTGAATCGAATAATGAAATCAAGAATCCAAAAAATAAAGTCAGC
Organism: Actinia tenebrosa; assembly: GCF_029948245.1. NCBI lineage: Eukaryota > Metazoa > Cnidaria > Anthozoa > Actiniaria > Actiniidae > Actinia > Actinia tenebrosa. The sequence continues at coordinate 13,482,566 of NW_028292579.1, forward strand.
AATGACCTCTACGTGTTCACGCTTGAGGTCGTTTGACTGTAAAGTGGAGCTAGCATATAAAACTCCGGAAATTTAATTTGGCTGAAACTTCAATGGAATAATCTTTTAGTTCCGAAGGGAACTACAAATTTTTATAGGAGTCTGTGACGTCATACACTCAACATTAGACATTGCTCCATACATTTCTTTGTAAATACTTTCATGTTTTACTTTATTTCTATTAAGCCCAAAGGTCTGCTGAGGGACTTAATGTACATAAACTGTGGTTAGAATCATTTTATGGTATCCTTTTCTTCTATGCAGAGTATCAAACGTGCAGATATTTGGATTACAAAATATAAAGAAACATATGGAGCAGTGTTTAATTAAAGAAAGTGAAAGCTCGCGAAGGCTAAGTGCAGGTGGGTATAAAAGTTGGATCGGATTGGTTCCAAGTCGGATGAGATCGGATTGGATCGGATCAGAATTTGTGAGTATTTGATTTGATAGCCTACGTACCTTTATCAAGACGCGTTCGTGCCCTCTTTTTAACGGTGAACCATTGATATCGAAAAGGTTTCCAAATTAATGTTTTTTTCAAAGTAATGTAATTTGGAAATTTTTTCTTTACCAAGTTTTCCCTTTACTTTAAGCCTATATTTCCCAATACTTTGAAGAAAAAAATATAATTTGGAAACCTTTTCTTTTTTGACTTTTTTTCCCCTTTTACTTCCTTTTTTCCTGCTATATGATTCTGAAGTTTGGCTCCTCAAACTTTGATGTTTTCACATGTAAACATTACCAGTGTCCCAGTGTGAAACGTTAAAAGTTTGCGCGAAATTCCGAGTAATTATGATTCGTACAAACATTTATGGTCGCAATTTTCATTCAGATGCAGCACTACCTAGATGGTTTAGGTATGAAGCGGTGGAAAAGGCATCATTTCTGCCAACGAGAAGTTCATAGTATGCAATTGAGAGTTCAGCCTCCCACAGTTTCAAAGTGGTTAAAAATATCGAGAAACAGGCGATATAGATCCATTACCAAGTAAATTATCATTTGACGATAAAGTATTATTGGAAACTATTCTTCAGACCAAGTGATTAACTTCTGTTCAGGAAATTAAAGAACAATTTATTGATTTTGCTGACCGTGGAGGACTGTCTAACCCCCACGATATCGAGAAATATACGAAGAGTTTGAAGCGCCAAATGTCAAAGTTTGAGGCACCAAACGTCAACGTTTGAGGCGCCAAAAGTTAACTTACTGCCCCCAATTAGTGGCGGTTTTCTTTAGAAGTGTTTCCGCTTAGGTGAAAGCGACGGTAGCATTCAAATATTCCGATCCAATCCGATCTGACTGAGAACCAATCCGATCTGACTTTTATACCTGTCTGCTAAGTGCTGTAGTGTTGAGTGTATGACGTCACAGACTCCTATAAAAATTAGCAAAAATACGATACTTGCCATCTGAATATCAGGAAAAAACTTTAACCAGTGATTATCAGTCCAAAACAACTTCAGCTGAATTAAAAGTGGATGGTTTACGTGCTAGTCCCTCTTCAAGAATTATTTGGCTAAGCAGTATTTGGCTAACAGCACGCAGGTCTTTTTTTAGCAATGCCTATGCAACTTACCTGACGAGGGTTTTCTAATATCATTCATCTTCAACATGTCTTCATTTTTCTTTCTATATTCTGATTCACTATAATTGTCACTGATTTTTTCCCCTAACAATTAAAATATTTCATAAAAATGCTTAGTGTATGAGTAAAGAGGGAGAAAAGCTAAGAAGAGCTAAAAACATGTTTAATCCCTTGCCCAGTCATGTACAGATTGTACAGCTAGAATATTTGAACATGCTGCCACCTACCATCTGGTGTACTTTGAGATGTTTCCTCGGCAACATGCAGTGTGCTTGTTTGGTGTTCCTTAGCGTAAGATATGTCTTTATTCTGTGGTGCTCTATTCATTTGCATTTCTAGTATGGCATGATAGTTAGATTCCAGAGCTATTAATGGATTGGATTGAATTGGATTCGGCCCATTGACTGTGCACCAATCTCTACTTCCTTTTGAAGGATTCAATGATGGAGAAGACTTGTAATTCAAACTGTAGTCATTGACAGGTCCTGATGTAAGCTTGCTCAATGTCTGTAGGTTATTACTTTCCTTTCCAACTGTACTTGACATGTTTATCAAATTATTTGTTAACAGTGATTGATGTGGTAATGCAGGTAGAAATCCAGGAATGAGTGGAAATGGTACTGCCATCAATGAACGTTGCTGTATATTTTTTGGAACACTATTCATGTTGGATGAAATTCCTGTGCAAACATTTGGAGCGTTTCCTTGGAAACCAAAATACATGTTTTGCAAAACAGGGAAATTTGGCATAGTGAGGTGTGGAGCTTGTTTTGTTGAGGAAATACTTGAATATGAATTACAAGTTGCTTTTAGAGTTTCAGATTCAGATGTTGCTGAGGCGGAGGAAGACTCACTTTGATTGGACACTCCAGGGTAATAACCTGTGGCAGTCTTGGGTAGCAAATTTGCTTGGGATTGAACTTCTGACCCACCCAACTGCACATATGGACAATTCAGTTGGGGAATAAACAAAGACGGCATTTGGGGTATATTATAAAGCCCTGGTTGATGCATGACAGTACTGCCTGGAATCACACTAGGCATGCCAACACTGGGGAAAGGTAGACAATGCTGTGGTACCTGAGTCGAGTTTGTACAAGGATTTGAATGGTCAGAATCAGTAATCACTGGATACATACCAGGTGCAGTCCTTTGATGACAAGTTATAGGCAAGGTATGATGTACTTGCTTTATTCTTGCATCTTCAACAACAGCCTGTTGAGTAATGTTTCTTGATTGCTTTACCTTAAAGCTTGCATCCCATTCATGTTGCCATTCCCTGCAATTTTCATGAATGTGGACATTGTTCATTAGTCCATTATTAGAAGCATGGCTTTGTTCCTCCCAGCTTGTATCAGTTTTTTCATGACACGTGCTTGACATACATGCTGCATTTTCTCCAATTAATACACTTGACTTACTGATTTCTTTGTCTTTACCATCATGACAATTTAAGCTGCCTTCTCCACAATGTATGATGTGAGGGACAGAGGGCTGGATAGTATAACTTGTCTTGCTATCTATAGGCATACTATTATCTGGCGTTATGGCTTTAAACTCTTGGACTTCTTCATGGGGCCTTTCTGTCATTGATGTGGGATATTTAGTTTGTGAGAATGAGTTCCCTTGGACTTCTTCATAGGGCCCTTCTGTCATTGATGTTGGATATATAGTTAAATGTGAGAAGGAGTTCCTAGTTACTGTTGGATCTAAAACATCACTGTCTTCAACTTCATGGTCCCAGTCTTCTGTAGCACAAATCTCATTGGTAACATCAAACTGCAAATAAATCACTGGTTTTTTCTCATATTCTTTTTCTTCACAGCCATTAGAATCCTTTTTACCACCCTTTGATTCAACAGAACATGAATTCTGACCTTTCTGCCATGGTTCACTTAATTCTGTTACTGAAGAAGAGCTTGACAAACCATGGAGCAAATTTGAAGCAGTAGATAGTACTTTATTGTTTTCAATCTCTTTATCCCAATCCTCATGTACCAGTAAATGGTTTTCCATAATTCCACATTGATTTGCCATGGCAACCTGACTAGAAGTAGAGCTTTTATTATGTTCTATTCCATCAATGATCTTGGTATCTACTACGCCATGTGATTGATGTTGTTTAGCCTCACTGCATAAAATTTGATTGTGATTTACTCCACCTCCTCCTTTAGCTAGAAAATGAGAATACTTGCACTTCTTTCCCAAACAGCAATTTCTTCCATAAGGACATGGCTTATTTTTTTCGACATTACTCTTTTCCCTTGAGGCACATGCTTGGGTTTGATGTTTTGAATTTTTCCAGGGTCTAAAGAACTGCTCTTGTGGTTCATGTAATACAGGTGCATAATTTGCATCGAGAGTACTATCCACTTCATGAGTACAGGTACAATCACACTCATTTCGATTAATATCGTCCATAGCACCTGAATCACAACTGATATTCAACTGTTTCTTGTCCTGTTCATTTGTCTTTGCTACTTGTGAGTCAGCTGAAACCTCATTTAATTTTAAAATATCATTATCACCAAGTCTTTCATTATGATTTTCAGCATCGGTTAGCATGTCAGATTTTACTTCACTGTCAAGAAAGGAGTCTGCTTCACAGGTATCTGAAAGTCGTTTTTCAGGGCTTTGTTCTTGGAGTTTTTCTTGTTCTAATGTCATCAAGCGTATCTCTTCCTGTAGGGCAGCTATTTGTCTGAAAACCAGGGGGGGAAACAATCACTGAATATTCTGTGCAACATTTGATGAAAACCAATAAAAGGATTTAGAAAAACCTGATTGATATAGTGCAAAGTAAGATACTTACTTTTGTTGTTTTTCAATCTCCACTTGTTTCTTACTCATTTCTAAGGCAATTTCTAATTGTCTTAACTCTTCTTCTTCATTAGTTGGTTGTATTTCTCGGATTTCATTCTGTGTTTCTAATCTCTTCATCCAGATATTTGGTGACTGTGTTGATGTAATGGGTGTTGGACGTTTGGCTGGCTATTAAAAGAAAAATAACCAAATTAATCAATATTAAATCTCATACATGTACCTTATGGACAGGTCAATCTACCATGTGTTATATGGGAAGCGGTGGCATGTGATGCTAATGCACTACCTCTCACCAATGCGACCTAGGTTCATTAAGCCCTGGTGGGCTCAGTGTTGTATGCAAATTGATTTGTTTGTTGGTTCTCCTCTGTGCTTCAAGGGATTTTCTCTGGGTTCTCCAATATTTCCTCCCTCCAATAAAACGATCATTAGTTAGTCATTAAGCCATCCACCAAGGAGTGGTAAACAACATTAGATGTCATATCTTTACCTTTTTAATGTTAAATATTATGCTTTTCTAATCTAATACAGATTCTACAAACCTGTTGAACTGGTTTTGAAGGTCTAAATACAGGAGCTATCAGTTTACTTGGTATACCATTTCTTTTTATACCACTACTGCTTTTCGCTGGCTTTGTAGCTGCTGGCTTTGCAGCTGCTGGGGTTGTAGATTTACAGGTTTTGGGTTGTTGTCTTTCAAATTTCTGGGTATTATTATCTTCAGTTTTTACTCGTTCCTGAAGTACATCAAACAGTATTTTAAATTTCAGTGGTTCTAGACTTTATACAGAGCACGCTAACATAACCAGGCTCCAGTTCGGTGGGAAGGCTTCATTCTCAAAGTTGGAAACACAATAACGTAACTACAGAATAGTCTTTACTTAATAGAGTTCCTCCTTGAAAAGAGTATTTTACAGCCATCTTGATTGCCCATTAAGTTAAGCAAACTCAAAATAGGTAACCAAAAGCAGAAAAATGCCAGAAGGGGAGGCTACAGTATATCTTTTGATGCAGGAATCATGGTCTTTTCCTCCTCTTTTTATCTGTTATGTTGACGTCATATAGAAACAGTGTATATTTATGAGGTACCTTTTTATGTTTTTTCTTAGGTTTTTCTTTTGTTTGCTTTCTGTTTCCATTCACTTGTTCTTCATTCTCTATTCCATTCTCAGGACTACAAAAAAAGAAGGTAAAATTCTTTACCATGATGTAGAAAGTGCTGTAATCTTAAATTATTATAACTTAAAGCTATTAATCATTCAGACAAACTCAAGTATTTCAAGTACATCCTTACCATTCTAATTTCTCTTTCTCTTTCTTCATTTCTTTGCATTCCTTGGCATGCTTCAATTAACCCAATGAAAATTTAACTAATTTTTTTCCCACTTACTTATTAAAAACTATTTGGATAATATCTTGTTTGAAGAAACCATCCCAAACATTTTGTATCCACACAAACCTCAATTTTCTGCTCCTCCTGTTTTTTCTTGATTTCAATTTCTTCTGCAATCGTAGATATTTCCTGATAATAATATCAAAGAACACCCCCTGAGTAACCTGCCACATCTATTCATTACCATCTCAATCAATGCTATGCTACAGACGACAGAAGACCATTATAACAAAAAAAAAACCTGCAGATCAACAATTAATAAAGCAATTATCTACCAATATTATTATTCAACCTAATACCACTGTTTTCATTTTGTATGAGTTAATTCCTATTTTATTCATTTTGATTTGCTTCTTTGGAGGAGGAGGGGTTATTCAAAACAAAGACCCAATTAAAATGTCTTGATTGCTACCAATTCCCAAAGTGTTTACCAAATATAAGGTTGAATTACAATAAAATGGTGGATTTCTGTTTAATTACTTGGTGGGCTTCCTGTGGAACCACATCAAGTCTAAAATGGGCTTTTCTTCTAAATTCCGACAAAAGCTTGTCATTCTATGACAAGTTTAAGATTAGGTGTAACATAACATGGCATAATGACTTGTATTAACATGCAACTATTTGTCAGCTGGAAAACCATATTAATTTATTTCCTTGGATTCATTGTTTACAAAAGCCACCAGTCTCTCAACATCTAAACAGTACACTCTAACTGCCACAACACTCTAGGGAATGATTAGAGTCTGTAGTGACCATTTGGAATTCCTGTCTTTGTCAATTTGTCAATTTTTTGGCTTTCAATTTGACGGCTACTGTCATCAATCCTCACAATACCACTTGCCGACACCTTGCCATTAAGTTATCAACCACTTACCAACGCCCTACCGACACGGTGTGCATTGATTACAATAACCAAACTCGACAACGGTGTCAAGAGGACATGGAAACACCTACTACTAATTTTACTATTTTACAAGACATACTTCAAAACACTTATTACTTCACATTCTTTTAAAAGTAAGGTCTACCTTTTCTTTTTTCCATTGCTCTGCTTTTAGCTGCTTGTTAGTTTTCATCTTTACCTGGAAAAAAAATTCCTTGTTCTACATTTAAATGATATTTTGTTGCTGTTCATAATATGTAATTACATGTATCATGCACTCATGTGTGATGACCAGTGGTTCCTTAGTTTTATCATGATTCAATTAATTGAGCATTAAATCTCTCATTGACAAGTTACCTTCTGTACTTTAGGGTCATTCTTTGGTTTGGATGATTTTTTTGACTTAAAGAATTGAAAAAAATATCTAAATATAGGTATACTTAATAGGTATTCAAATATAACATACATTCATAGCACACACAAAAAACAGCTTACATCACAAAATGTTTTCTTGTTGAATTCACGCTGCTCCTTTAAAGAGTTGAACTTGACAAAGTGCTTCATCTGTAATGATGGAGATGAAAATAATAAAAATTATCTACCCGGCCACTGATTAGAACATTAAAAATAGCAATGTGAATATTCGTTATTGACTCCTCACTATGATTTCCAAAACCACCAATAAAAATGCCCATTAATTGAAAAATTAAAGCTTAACCATTTTGAGCAAGTTGGCCTGACCTAAAACCAGTGTAAGATGTTAACTTTGAAATAGAAAAACTTTTGAAATCAAAAATCAGAAATGTCATTAATTATTTTCTAGATAATTAAACTTATTATATAAAATAATTTTTCCCACCTTCATCAAGTTCTAATATCTTAATTGTTTGTACTAGCTCTGAGTACAAAAAGTCTAACATTTTGTTCAATTCTATTTGGAATTTGACATCACTAGCAGTGAAGAGAGTGAAAATGCTCAAGAAACCATTTTGAGCCTTCTTATAAAAAAGGGCTTTACCTCTTCATCTGTGAAAGTCGTTTCCCTTTGTTTCCTCTTGTGTTTCTAGAAAGGAAGCAATTGTGATGCCTATTACCCAGGGGCATAGCGAGGACCTAGGAGCTGGGGGGGGGGGGGGGGGGGGGCACTGATCCAAAATAAGAAAAAATTCCAAATTCCCAGGTGCAGATTCCAGGCTCTGACGGGGTTCGCAGTGCACAGGTAGCCCGTCCGGATAACTTCGTATAAATTCGCACTTTTGTAGGTTGTAATAATTTATTTTCCTCTTTCGTTTCGGTTTAATATGTTTTTTTTGTTGTTATTCTTTTTTCAAAAATGTTTTTCCCAAAAATTTTGGGGGGGGGCACATGCCCCCCCATGCCCTCCCCTCGCTACGCTACTGCTATTACCAAATGCCTAACTTGGTCTAATATGTGTCTCATTTGTATAATCAAGCCCAAACAATGGGGGAAATGACTTCATAAACTGAGATTATCCAAGATGTGTTAGGATGTAAAGTGCATCCCAATTAATAATGCAAAGTTAGTCTGGAAAGGGTATCGGTCTTTTCGCTACCTTGCACTTTCGCTACTTACCTAAAAGGTCGATTCGCTACTTAATAGAAGTCGATTCGCTACTAACTATAAAAAAACTCCACTAGATTGCTTGCTTCGTAGCTAAAATTCTTCCTTGACGTAAAGTCTTTTATTTTAAAGTCATACTTTTAGTCATCGAGCAAAATTGGGGATAAAAATAAGCCTTCGTTTCTCATAGCTTTCGATTTGTTTGTTGTAACACAACGCCGTAGTAAGTCCGTTCGCTACTTTACAACAAAGCTAAAATAACTCCACTAGATTGCTTGTTTCGTAACTGAAACTCTTCCTTGACATAAATATCCTTCAAAAAATTTCCTAAGAAAAGAGCGAAAGCAAGAAACCTGTTTGATATAACAGATTACAAGACGGATATTCGGCCGACTTCTCCATTACGCCAAATACGCTTTGAAATTTCTTTCTTTAAAAATACATTCAAATAATAACAAATTACTTAAAATTGCTGATAATATAAATGATCCTAAATGTCATAGAGAAGGTTTACAGGCATCTTGAGATAAAGTAGCGATTGTGTTACCTCGAGGTAGCGAATCGACTTCTATTAAGTAGCGAATCGACTTCTATTAGTAGCGAAAGTGCAAGGTAGCGAAAAGACCGTAATTCCTGGAAAGTCGCTAGTAGTGCAATCTTCATCAATTGAAAACTGTTTTGATTAGTCTTGACACTCATTTTTACTGCTTTGAATAAAACTCCCCTGTTACTAGTAAGCTGAAAGAACAAATTTGTTGTTCTTCTTCCCTTGTGGTACAAAGGCTGGATTAAGCTCTATTTGACAGATCAGATAAATGACTTATCCAGTGGATAAATTTATTGGATAACAGCATCAACCTATCCAGGAAATAACAATCTATATTCATCTCATCTCGCTATCCAACCTTGGTACGACCAGGACCCTGCATAATAAGCATTGTATCTGACAAGAAGACCCCTGGTCAAGTAATATATATTAATATTGCCAAATTTAACTACTAAGTAGTAACTTAACTAGTAACTTTTATTACCTTGTAAAGACCGTCAAGAAATTCTTCATCTTCATCACAATCCTGCTGTGCACAATTAGGGCTGAAATACATATTCAACAACATGTCACTAATAAGGTCATTGACATGGCTTCATGGTTAATTACATAGCCTGTAGCAGTGGTCAATCAATACATTTTTCACTAACATTTGTGCTGCTACTACTGTGGGGGGGGGGGGGGGGGGTGGGTGGGGTTGGGGGATTGGGTTGGAGCTGTGAGTTTTTCTTTCACTTTAAAAACCTGCTATACTATTATATGATCCTTGTATGCCATACCAGCAGTGTTCTCTAGTGTTTCTGTGAACTATAAAATAACACAACAGCTGTTAGCATCTGTATGTACAAAAAATAATTAAGTGTTGATAAAAAAGATGTATTTTAATGAACTCCACACTTCGATGATATTAAATAGAGTTACTTACCTTGGACATGTTCTTTTAACAAACAATAAAAAAACACCTTCAAAATAAGACAAATATTATCTGATTAATTATGACATCTCTTAGTCCTATTGAACAATATGCCCAGTGGAAGGGGGGTTGGGGGTATTAGGGATAAGGGATATAGAGGATACCAAATTACATCATCACATTGTCAAGATAGTATGCGAATCCACTTGGCTACATCTCATACATCGACACTACATGCATGTTCTTTGACAAAGTGATGACACAATTGCCCTATTTCACTATGACGTCACTGCTTGTTTATGTGGGGGATAGAATCGTCAAATCCAATATAAAATTCAACAAAATTTGCTCCTAGGGAAACAGTTTAATCTAAAATGGCCTGGTTTTCAGATTTATATGTGTTATAATGTACTAAAAAAATATTCTGAGCATTTGCTGGCTATTCTACTTCTCATCGGGGATCGATACAGGTTTTAGAACAATTTTCGGTGAATTTGCGTTGATTTGACCCCCTTCACAATTAAACAATAGATTGTTTTCATGTGACGTCATAGTGAAATAGGGCAATTGATCATCAATATGAGGATTAAGACACATAAAAGACTGATGTCAATTTGTTTAATTACCGGTGTCGGACAAACGCAGACCGCAGACTGCAGACCGCAGACTAGATATATTTGATAATAATTATCGTTTTGAATTTGTATCAATTTGTATTGTATTTTTTTCCCTTACAAACCTATTATATTGCAAATTATATAATAAAAATATAAAAGTATATAAAGGTACCGAACTATTTGTGTGATTGAACACTTTCGCCACTGTTGTCTCGTTCAGCGCGTTACAATGAAAATAGTCGTAAGTATACATCTCTAAAATACATGTTCATTATATCATGTTCTATATACTAGTAAAGATGTTTATATATTTTCTTCTTTGCCTGGCGATATGGCTTATGATTTAGCCATTGTTATGTGGTGATTTCCGGTGCTTGTATGCAGGAAGCGTCCGATAACTCTGCTCAGTTTCAAATAAAATGGCTCGACAAAACGAAAGCGCGCGTTTGTTATGGTACCACACAAACCAGACCCATTACCTGATACAAGCACCGGAAGTCACCACATAACAATGGCTAAATTGTGTTTGTCCGACACCCGTTTAATTACCCTGTGCAAGAAAATATCATGGAAACCGTTTTCCTGTCTTAAAACATTATCTAAAAAATATTATTCAATGGTTATATTCATTATAAGGGAATCTCACTAATAAAACCTAGAAATTCTCTAGTACTGTTACTATTTAACTAATTGACTAAGTTAAGTCCAAGAAATTCTAAATCTAAAGCATGGTTTACTGTTAAAAGAGTATACCTCCATCCAATAATCAAATTCTGAACAGTCTTCATTTATTTCTTCAAGTTCTTCATCTGTAAGAAACACAAATGTACACAATTTAGATGATGCATTTCCCTAAGAGTATAGCATACCTTGTCCCTTTAGACTGTTAATAGTCCCTCCTTTCCCTGACTTGGACACACAGAGAGTGGGAAGGAAGACGAAATACTCGTGAACAACACAGATAAATGGATTATAGCCCCTTTTTCACACTTGACAAATGCTTGTCACTGTCAGCCAATCTAGGGCAATGTTTATATTTGACACAACTGGCTTTTCACCCAACAGTTTTAATAAAGTTTGAATTAAAAGTATCATGGAGATAACCCAACTTGACTTGGTCCGGAGAGGAAAGAGGGGCTGTTATAACAGTGTCACATACTGAATGTCATGAGTCTAGTGGGCAGTCCATTATTGCAAAATCAACTTTTACACCATATCCAGCTCACAGCAGGCCTTGGAATACAACCATTAAAAATATTCTAGCTTGCAGTTGGCACAGTGCATCATGAGATAATTTCATTGTAATACAGATTTAGCATGTTAAATATGCTCCGTGATCCACATTAAAAAGATTAGAGCAGAACTAAGAAATTGACTGTTAGGAGATCAGCCTGCAAATACCAATATAATTTTGAAAATTTGTGTTATGACTGAAATCAATTTTGAAAATTTATAACCCGAATTAAGGTGGCTCAATGGGGTTTTATCCAAGCGCTAGCCCATGCAAGGGGGCACATCAACTTCAAATTGCAAATACAAGGAAGCAAACAATCCAATACAAAAAAGATTTTTTTTAGAGGTTTCAAAGGAAAGATGAAATTTTTGAATGAGCATGTTTTTGGTGAAATCAGAATTAATATAATTAAGATCGCTGTTAAGTGTTGGTGTGTTTACTTCATTGCCTATTTTCTCCATTTTTTGACCTAGGTTTATAAATTGCTTTTGAGATATTGGAGGATAAGTTAGTTTGCTCAAGGTCCATAAAATTTGAAGAAAATCTGTGAGAGCATTTTTGAAAAATTTCATATTGAAGTTTTGAAGTTTATTGCATAAACAAAACATGTTAAAAACTTTGTGGAAAAGTAGTTCATTTCCTCAGTTTTGAGTTCCTAATTTTATCTCTGTTGGTAAATCACTTTGGAATATTGGGTAAAAATTGTATAGAAATCGTACCATTCGATATTTCAAAATATTAGATCGACTTAACTTGGCTATGAGCTGTATATTTGGACTATTGTGTTATGTTTTTGAAGTATGTAAATTAAGTGCCGCATGATTCAAGTTGCTTAATTTGTGGCATGTCCACACTAGCAAAGCAGAGAACCAGGTACTGTGTGACAAAGTCTTGCCATACCCTAATATTGTTCTTATTTGATCCTTGGTTGAATTAATTTGCATAGTTCGGAAACATTTTCGGAAAGCAATATTAAGCACTAACCAGCTTGTACAGTACACAGTGGAATTCACATGAATGTGATAAAAGAGAAGAGGACAACTTGAGTAGAGTAGATTTGCATGGTAGCGCATGGATAAAACCCCATGGAGCCACCTTAAATACAATTACGTTAACTCAACATATGACCTCCATTATGGGTAGTTCCAGAAAATATCCACACCTCTCAACATATGACCTCCATTTAATGGGCAAGTTCCAGAAAATATCCACACCTCTACCATAAGCTGCATATATTTTCTTAACTCCCCCCCCCCCCCCACCCCCCCCCCCAATGGCCTTCGGAAATTCTGAAATCTTTCAAGGTCAATCACGCCTGGCCCAAGAAATACCATACGTGTTACCCCCTCCCATCTCCAGAATTGAATATCATTATATTATCTTATTATTGCTTTCAATTAGACAAATAAATGACCACTATTTTCATGCCAGAAAAATTTAAAAATTGATGCCGAAAAGCACATATTACTGCACATAAATTACAAACTTAACTTCACTAAAGGCCTTAACATTTTGAAAATATTTTTGGGAAAATTGTTCTTATCTGTTATGTAGTTATGGGTTTCCTGGTAACCGGTCTTTTCGAACAATAGTCTTTTCGATCCAGGTCTTTTCAAACCACCTAAAAATATACACTTTCGATCCACCTAACATATAACTAAAGCATATAACACGTCCTATATGCTGTGTACATAGTTAATTTAAAAGAGTATAGTTTAAAAAGTTGTCTTGAGCACCGAATAAAAGATTATGATCAAAAAAGAAATCAAAACTATATGCGCGTGTTGTACTATGAATTTGGCTGGGCATGACACATCGGTGTTACGGACTTTTTCAAACAAACGCCTTTAACCTGTCTTGAATAGTAGAAAATTGTTTTAAATTCTTGTTTATCGTATCTGTAATAACTGATGTGTATAAACATAAAGTGGAAATATCAGTGGCTAAGTTTAGCGTATGAAATGCTAACTGTTTTTGTAATCGATCAAATCGTTTTGGATTGAAATAATGAATTCAAAATGCCATTCAGTTCTGATTGATTAAGCTTATTTATGTGTTTCACATACTAGCTTGAATATTAAAGTTTTTTTCTAAAGTTAATCAACATCTAAATCAAAATGAAAACTGTTGACTTCTGAAACTATTTATTGATTAGTAAAAACTTATACAAACGGTTCAGTTGAAAGAAACTCCACTTCTTAGCGTCTTTCGCAACCGAACAACAAACAAAAATGACATCACAGACTCCAAAAAATAATCTTAAAAATATCATGCTTTCGTCCTGAATATCGAGAAAACACTTCATACAGTGATTATTGGACCTTTAAAGAGTATTCTTAGGAAGTTTCAACTGAATCCAAGTTTGAGCGATTTTCGTCGTAGTAGCACTTAATTATCATGAACTGCTTTTTCTAATGTAATGTATAAAATGTGTTGTGCTATGTATCGCTCCTTTAATTCATGAATTATCTGTTTTTTTCTTTATTCTTTTGTGATGTTTCTCTGTTTTTATTCGTTTGACAGATATTTTAATACTTCTTGGATAATAAAAAAAAGTTTTTGCAGAAAGATTTGGGCAAACAAGCAAATATTTCTTACATAAATCAGATAGTTTGCCGGTTTCATTGACAAGTTTCACATGTAACACGTCACACAACATCTATTCGTTTGCATCTTTTACAGACTTTTTTTAACTCATTCACGATGTTCGCTCCCCTACTTTATTTGTTTGAAAGGTATTTTAAAGCATCTTGAATATAAAAAAGTTTTTGAAGAAGATTCCAAAAATCAATAAATAACTCGTTACCAAATAGAAGATTTACCGGTTTCATTGACGAGTCAGTAACAACACACATGCTAATTGTCATACACGCTTGTCACACAACAGTAATCATTCGCTTCTAAAGTTTTGGACTTCTTCATAATATTCCTTCACTTTATTCAATAGGACATTCACGTAAATGAAGGAGAAAACATCTTTTCTTAGCTAAAGACTTTACATTGGAAGTGACTATGGGGGCTATATATAACTTATTGACTTGTAAGCGATACTAACACATATCACACACAATCACACACGATACTTGGTTCACTCCTGAAGTTGGATTAATTCACTTCTTCTGTGATATTTCTGTAATATTTCTGAAAGAAAACACTAAACATCTATAAAATATTTCACAACTATATTGGATCGAATGTGTATGTATGTGGATCGAAAGTGTATATAGGTGGTTCGAAAAGACCTGGACCTTACCAGTTCGAAAAGACCAGATTGAAAAGACTTTAGTTCGAAAAGACCGGTGTTCCCCTCCCCATAATCCCCTGCGTACCACACACTGCCTCATGGTATTTCAGGTCGAACTTTGACAGTGTAGAGCAAAAAAGAAGCGAAGGGGGAGGGGGCAGGAAGGGGCCCATTAGATATGCGTGATCGAAACTCTAGCTCTCAAAAGGGTACCAATCACGATTGAAGATTAATTTAACGGAAGTGAAATAAGACCACTCTCTGATATAAACAATCAAAGGTCAAAACATTCAAAAATCTTATCGCTATATATTCTAAGACCGCTAGCTAGCGTGAATGAAAATTATCGATTTTGTAATTGCTGTTTTGAATTAAATTTCTGAGTTCCAAGTAACCCAGGAAAACAGGGATATCTGTCATTTGAAAATTTGTTCAAGCCTTCTAGAAGAAAAGATTCTCTGTGGATTGTCCTTGCCGATATTTGAGATGAATATAAGAAAATAAGAAAGTTAGGCCAATTGTATGACATTGTCAAAAGTAAAGTTGTTCAAACTTCTACCCCATCCAAGACTAAGGAAGAAAGCAAAAGATTACTGGATACATAAAATAAATCAAGTCCCTTGAGGTATAAAAGATTGAAGACAAAAAAGGTAAGGTGTTTAAAGTCATTGCGCGCAAAGAAATCGCTCAGCTACCAATATACCGTCGAGGAAAAGGATAACGTTGCAAATATTTTTTTGCCAAACGGACTGTCAAATTTTCAAGTAAAAGTTGTTGTGCGAAACAATAATAATGGCAATATTGTCATTAGAATTCCTCGAGATGAAGAAAGTAAAACTCTCTTAAAGCACATTGCCTACACGAATTGGAATGCGGCGTCCAAAGGTATAAGCCTTTTCATAGTTTAAGAATCGATTCCACTGCGCATGCGATTTTATCCCGAATTTCTCACCTTTTGTCTAAATTATTACCTTCTTTTGTTCTTAATTAAACAAAAGAAAGTGAGAAATTCGGGATAAAATTGCATGCGCAGTGGAATCGATTCTTAAACTATGAAAAGGCTTATTCTTCAACACCCTGGAATACAAGATGATTCGAATTCTCGACTTTCACATCCCCATAATCCTTTGCGTCTTTGGGGGGTAACCAGAGGGTAAAAACCCACTTATTTTGCTAAAGGCTGATCAGACAATGTTTAAAATACCTTGTTTGGTACCTAAAAACAAAATGAAGAAGTAAAAACCAGAAAAAATCAATACATTTTCTGTAAGACCAAAACTCTTTATGATCTGTACACTCAAAAATAACTTGGAATAAACTGATAATCAGTATTGTCCAGATAAAAGCAAGTATAGTATAAATTTGATTAAAAAACCTTTCAATTTGGGACAGTTTTTTGATTGGTTACCCCCAAAAACGCAAGGTATTATAGGGATGTGAAAGTCGAGAATACCTCGAAACAAAAACCGCCATTGAATTCAAATAAATCTAAATCTAAACTCATATATGATTGATTGCTGTCCATCAAAGATATTTAAGCTGAGCCAATCAGAAGCCTTCGTTTGCCCACAAACGAGTTCTTCAAAATAACAAGGGATGCTGGCAGGCGTTCCCTTCTTTCCCCTCCCTAACCTTTTGAATAAACTCTTAAAAGAAGGTCGGAAAAGGATTTAATATGAAGTTATTTTTCAACATATGAATCTTTGAATTTCATGGACCACGAAATTCATCTGTGACCACGGTGCATCACGGTAAGTGGCAATGGGTCTTTAATGGCAGCTACAAATGTAGCTGTTCTTGGTGTCTGTGAATTTTGCCCTCCCCTGTGACAGACACTAAGACAACTGCCCAGGAGGCTACCATAATGCAGGCTTTATCTGTCTTTCCAATCATTTTACAAAAATGTGGTTCCATGTTTCAATGAAGAAGTTTTCTTCATAGAAGAATTCGTATTGCTCCGGGCAATGAAGAAGTTTTCTTTTAACAAAGCCTAAGGTTTTTAGCCTAGGGTGTTCCAATGTGGGCTTAAAAGGTCTTTCAGTGATTTAGGTTGTTTCACCTTTTTTTTTTTTTTGGAATGGTTCTTGAACCTTATAGCAATAGATGGATTCTTAGATTTTTTAAGTCATTTTTTTTTAATATGATGTGAAACTACGATGTGATTGAAAGACTATGACATGATGGAAACTACGAAGATCTGCTGGTTTATCGACTATTTCCACACTTAATATTTCAAAAACAATTTCTCCCTCCTTCCTCCCCCCCCCCCCCCCCCCCTCTTTTGCAATCCCAAACCAAGAATGCCCCCCTCTCCTTCAGAATTATGGATCTAAAACCCCACTCTCCTTTGGATTACCAAGTTGCCCCCGTGGTAGGAGTATGGATATTTTCTGAAACTGCCCAGATTAAAAAGATAACCAAAGATATTAGCATTATTTACCTTGTGCAATTCGTTTGTATGCATAGCCAAGTTCTTGGAATTTTCTATTAGCTTCTGGTGAATTTTGGTGCTGTTAAGGATACAATTTGACACAACAACTTGATAAACAGACAAAACCAATAAACAGGATGGATTAAAAACAATGGAATGTCAAGCATTTGCAAGTGGAAAAACCAAACTTTCTAAGCACAATTTTTTGCACAATTTACTGTGGTTTTTGATATTCTGCAAATTAAGACTTTCCAACAGCTGATTGTGAAATTGGTTTTTTACTGCTTCAAGTCAGAAACAAAAGGTACTGACTGATTATTTTTTGATTGATGGATGAATAACCAAATTTCAGCATTCAGTTTGCAACTACCGAGTTTGCAGAACATTGAAAACTGCAGTAAAGGAGAAAGACTCAAGTTTATCACAAACTAACCTTGTCTGGATGGCATTTTAGTGCTAGCTTTTTGTATGCCTTTCTGACTTCCTCTGCAAATCAAACAATGATAACTATAATACTGGTAATCAAACAAACAAATAAATAAATAGGATTTAACAGATAAGTGTCTCTAGTATTTCATTCCAGTTTGTGATAATCCTCAGTGCCAAATGCTTATATTTTAGTTCATCACATATACAATGCCTGCATTTGTAAGTCCTCTTTAAATCACATATTAGAATATTAGTTACAGCTTGATGATGACTTGTATAAAAATGTAAATCAAGCAATTCGGCTCCTGTATCCAAGTTTGGTTGCAAAGCAAGCTGCCTAATCTTTGACCAGTCTCTTGAAACTCCCAAAATCCAGTTGAAGAAGCACACTCTGCATACTCAAGAGTTGTCCAGTCTTATTAAACAGATATAAGCTTGGGCCTTGACTTGCTCCAAGCAATGAAGAAGTTTTCTTTTAACAAAGCCTAAAGGCTTGGTTTGCCTTGTTTTTAAAAAGTTCTTCAATTTTAGGGTTTCTGATAAGGTAATCCCCACGTATGGCTGATGGATTAGGGCCTTTTTACAAGAAGGGAGGGTAAACCACCTTCTACGTACATGTTTAATGAGGGCCGTAGGTTAGAAAACTGTAACAAAAACTATCGGGTATTGCGCATCCCTCTTTAAAAAATATCGTATTGTTTTTTATTCTTTCTACATGCAAAAAGTACATAATATTTTGATGAATAAAAGTTTGTTTCCCAAATCCTTGTCGTTGCCAGGCAAGCAAGGCTGTCCAGCTCGCGTTGGACAACCATCTGCAAAAATGAATCACCCCTCCTTTCGTTGATGTAAATCAGAAACAAAATTCACTCTTATTCGTTAAGAAGTATTATTTCAACCTATGACTCATCATTTTAGTATTAAAGTTAGATGCTTATTTAATAGATAATATAGTAAATCAACCAAGCAGACTCCCTATGTCCTAGTGTAGTATATTGAGCGCAGTAAACAAACTTTTAACGAACAGTTTTTACAACTATTACATATATGATTCAGAGCATTTTAAATCGCGTTAAAACACATGATAGTGTTATCAAAATTATACTTTGGAAATTTGATACAAAATCGTGTGACGTTTTGAGGAAAAATCATAAGAAAACTCAAAGTAAAAGATGAATTTTTGTATCTGTCACCTTAAAAGCCGGAAAGTTGAATAACGGACGATTTTTAAAACACGCGCACGTAAGGATATGGCAAAATCACATTAAATTACCTTTTGTTGCATGGCTACTTAACCCAAGGGTTATATAACACTCCTCTAGTGTTTTATCCATGGTTTATAGTTAGCAAGAAACGAGTATTTTGCAGAACATTTCACCTCATCTGTCTGTTCCCACTTCTTCGCGCTAAATCACACGTGAATGCCTGACATTGGACCTCAACATGGTGTGTACCACAGGAATCCCAATTATGCCATAACTCGGTGCTGTGACCGACTCCAAAGGAAACTATACTAGACTGAGACCGGGAAAAGGTTTTCCCCCCCCCCCCCCCCCTTTTTTTTTCTTTTTTTCTTTTTTTCCTTCCTTTTTTTTCTTTCTTTGCACCAAATCGAAATATGGCGACCAATATAAATAACTATTGTTCTGGACTGACTAACCTCTCTTACGAGTGTAAAGGCGTGTTAATGCTGTTTGTTTTCTTAAAATTTTGATTTATGGGCGTAACATCAGGTTTTCTTTATTTTATCGAAACAGCCAAAAGAATAGGAAATGGAAAATTGACGTTCAACTTCATTTTTCAAAAAAGCTAAAAAGTGCTGGCACTGAAATCTGAAGCACGTGCTTAACACCTGACCTGTCTTTGGCGCCAGATTTTCAAATCACATGAATCCTCATAACATATAGCAATCACTCCCCGGACATTCTCTTAGAAATACAAGTTCTACCTCAGTATGGCAAAAACAAACTTGCATGCTATGATAGCATTGAGATTGCAATCAAATGGCGGGAAAATTTAGCATGTCTCTGGTCTCGCATCTGAATTGCACTGGCAGCCCTCAATCAAAATGTTTCCCGGGTCGCCAGGGAAAAGAGAAAGCTTGGCGGATCAGGAGAGAAGCGTGGCTGAAGAATCGTTTATTTAATCTTAGGTTGTAATAATTTATTTTCCTCTTTCGTTTCGGTTTAATATGTTTTTTTTTTGTTGTTATTCTTTTTTCAGAATGTTATTCTTTTTTCAGAAAGTTTTGCCGGTTTTGTAATGGAAATTGTATTGATGTCCATCCAATAGATATTTTCGGAGTTAATTTAACTGAAAACCATCTTCAAAACCTAATTTTCCAAGCGCAAATTCACATGCTCGTTGAACATCGTCCGCCATTTTGAATTTACCTAGTCTGTCATAATGCGCATGTGCGGGAAACCCAGAATCTAGGTCTGCCGGTTTGGAGTTTTCCAGGCACGGCTGTTTCAAATGCCCGAATTAGCAATGTAAGTAAGATGTCATGCGCGAAGATTGTTGCGAGTTGATATTAAACTATTTACCATATATGGTAAATAGTTTAATATTAAAGCCGATCAAATTTCGTAGAAGAGATGTAAACTTGGTTGAATCGAGAAGGAGATCGGGCGCAGCGAGTTCGCATAAACTAGAAGACCTACATTTACTAGAGGGGTCGGAGATTGAAGTTGAAAAATTGTTCTGTGGGCTAACATGGAGATTTTTTTTCCATGCTTCTTAGAACTCCCAGTATCGAGGCGGGATTTTATGGGTAAGCCCGTGTAGTGCCAAAATATGCAATGTTTTTCAACTTTTAATGCCGTGTTTTGCTTCTAGCGAAAGCTTATCTTAGAAAACAAGACCTTTAACCCATAGAAAAGGTCTTTTTGAAAAGATCTGAACAGATTGTACGAACAGATGTGTCATCAATTTCTCAAACTTGTTGCGCCCGGTATACTGTATATACTCCACTTGACGTGATATTATCGCTCATTCACAATCATCTTATGTACTAGTACATGTTTATATGTAAATAAAATTCAAGTTAATGATATGATACACTTAAGAAATAGAAAAATAATCGTTGGATATATAAACTGATTTGTTAGTAGAAGTTAAATTATTTATTTCTTTTTTTAAATGTTATATACATATAATTATTCGCTCTCATAATCGAGAGTTTCGTCGCTGTCACTGTTGCCAATGAGGTCTTCGCTCTCCCAGACAATATTTATAGACCTTGTCATTCCTTTATTTTCTGGATCATTCAGACACAAATACCATGCATTTGAAATCATCCACGAATAAAGTAAATAATTTCCTCACGATCAGCGATCCCCACTTGTTTGGAAGAAGTCCAATTTCGAAACCACGCTTCTCGTAATATGATATA
Source organism: Actinia tenebrosa (assembly GCF_029948245.1). NCBI lineage: Eukaryota > Metazoa > Cnidaria > Anthozoa > Actiniaria > Actiniidae > Actinia > Actinia tenebrosa. The sequence goes on from NW_028292579.1 coordinate 13,503,679, forward strand.
TAGTTTTACGCAAGAATAGCGTCAGCCATACTTTTGGTCAGCGGATTAAAATTCCTATTTGAAACAGCCGTGCAGGGCCCAATTATTTCGTCGAGCATGCGCAATAAGAAATAAGGGCTCTGGGTAAGAGATTGCACGTTTTCTAAGAATTTAGAAGAGTAGTGAGCCCCCCGTATAGTGTGATTGCTAGGGGAGGGGTGGTCTAAATTCCTGAATACGAACTTAAGAATGGAGGGGGGAGGGGTGGTCTAAATTCCTGAATACCGTTGGAGAATGTAGGGGGAAGGGTGGTATGAAATTCCAAAGTGTCGCCTTGAGAATGGTACCAAATTCCTGACTACCCTCTTGAGATATCTCAGTAAATATTTGGATACATACTGTGGAATGTGTGAAAGAATATACAATCTAAAAGAGAGGGTACAGGAGAATCATTCAATAATAGAGAAAACAGAAGAAAACCTGAGAAAAAATATGTGGATTTACGTGGACGAAGATTTCTATGCATCCGTAGAAGAAAAAGAAGATGGTAGTAAGTCGTTGTTCTTCGGCGACTACGATCAAGGATTGATGTTGGAATGTAACCCTGATGGAACTTTGATGAGACTGTTGTATTTCTCCTTGGATCGAACCGGATTTACTCAAAGATTATTCAACACACAGAGAACGTTGTCCCAACGTGCTTTTAATGGTGGTCCTCTCTTTTAAACACAGGGATCCCAACATGATAATGTTAACCACAGGTATCCCAGACACTACAGAGACAACTTCTGAATTCAGTTTCAAGTCCTTTGAAGAGAAAGACCAGAGACAACGATGATTTTCCAGAAATGCCTAAACGCCAAAATAAAGAAGGAGAAGAAGAACAAAATGAAGAAGAAAAGCTAGGAAGCAAAATCCAAACTGATAATGAAACAGTAATGATGAAAAGGTAAATCAAACTGATAATGATGAAGAAGAAAAGAAACAAGAAAATGATGATGAAAAGGAAGAAGAGAACAGAGAAGAGGATGAAAGAGAAGAGGATGATACAGGAAAAAAAAGGAGAAGAAAGACCCAACTGTCTGAGACTCAAGATACCACCACCAACATCCAGTAGGCGATTGAGCTTCAGCGAAGTGAAATTCTCGGAAAGGGAAGAGGAAATAGAAGAAAAACTCTGGGTCATGTATGCTCAAGCATCTGCGAAGTCCTGCCCTCTTGATCCTTTACCTACGTCTTTACTGAAGGACTGTTTGGAAGAATTTTTACCACCTCTGACTGAAATGCAACCAGTTCATCACTGCAAACTGGTGAATTCCCTGACTCATGGAAAGATGTTCTTGTGTACCCAACTTTGAAGCGGAATGGACTTAACACAGTTTTCATGAACTATCGCCCAATCAGCAACTTGCAGTTTGTATCAAAGCTTGCTGAACGAGCAGTGGCTGATCAACTGTATACTTACATGATTGAATATGGCTTGATACCTGATCTTCAATCAGCCTATCGACCAGGATACAGTACTGAAACTGCCTTACGTAAGGTTAAGAATGACCTACTAATGAACATGGATAAACAATGCGTAACCTTGTTGGTCCTACTTGACCTCAGTGCTGCCTTCGATACAGTAGACCACAACGTTCTACTTAACCGCCTCTCATTTGATTTTGGCATATCAGGGATGGCCTTAAGCTGGTTTGACTCATATCTGTCAAACAGAAGTCAACGTGTCACCATTGAGGGTGCTGTTTCTGATTCGTTTGATCTGGAATACGGTGTTCCACAAGGCAGCTGCCTCGGTCCTCTGCTGTTTATACTGTATTCAAGCAAGCTATTCAGAATTATTGAAAGTCATCTGCCTCAAGCCCACGCATATGCGGATGATACACAACTGTACCTGGCCTTCAAGCCTGGCGACGATACTGATGAGAGGTTGGCTGTGAGTGCTATGGAAGCGTGTATTTCAGACTTTAAACAATGGATGCTATCTGACAAACTGAAGCTGAATCCTGCTAAAACAGAATTCTTAGTGATCGGTACCCAACAACAGCTGGAGAAAGTGAACGTCACCAATCTACAAAATGGAGAATCCAAGATTAACCAATCTTCTGTTGTAAAAAACCTGGGAGCCTGGTTTGACTCCCACTTAAATATGCATGAACAAATTAAGAAAACTAGTAGTTCATCGTTTTACCATCTATACAATATTAGAAGAATTAGGAAATACCTTTCACGTGGTTCTACCGAGACTTTGGTCCATGCTTTTATAGTGAGTAAACTTGATTACTGTAATAGTTTATTGTATGGGCTTCCTGATATTCATGTAAATAAGTTACAAAGAGTGCAAAATTCTGCTGCCAGGGTTATTGTAGGGCTTCCTCGTTTTTGCCACATCACACCATCATACCATCATAGTTCTTTTTGATTTAAACTGGTTACCTATTAGATATCGTATTCATTTTAAGATACTACTGTTAACATTTAATTGTTTACGGGGGCTAGCACCACAATATTTATCTGATTTGGTTTCAGTAAGTAAGGTTTCTAGGTATAACCTCCGGAATCATAAGGGCACTCTCCTAAATCCAGCTAGTGGGAAATGTAAAAAAACTTTAAGTGACAGGGCTTTTAAATCTGCGGCCCCTAAACTGTGGAACGCTCTTTTTGTTGAAATCAGGAATGAACTGTGTATCAGGAAATTTAAATCACTTATTAAGACATACCTTTTTAAATTAGCTTTTACTTAGAATTTTATACATCTTTATTGCTATTTACTATTTAAAACACTCATTAATAATTCATAAGCTTATGGTCCAATAGCGCAGCGCGCTGATTCTAAAAATAGCTTAAAGATTCGGACAAACATTGCATTCTGTTTAACCGCTACGAGGATTATACGAACCGATTTTATTATTTTTACTTAAAGATACGATAATAACCCATGTAAACTAAGATCAACTGCGATCGGCTGTGAAAGTTATCTGCTGAAAGTAAACTTGTAAGTTTGTTTGTCCGAATTTCGCCTTTGTCTTCGTTTTCATGACGTCACGGTTGCGCTGCGCTATTGGAGCAACCATATACGTCACGTGCATGAACCTTTATACCCGATAAAGTCCTCTTCATTAGTATTCAAGTGATTTTATATAAAGACACATACATGATCTTTATATAAAGACCACTCGAATACTATGAGGATGACTTCATCAGGGATGAAGTATGCATCCAAGTTTAGATGAAGACATAGAGCTTCATCAAGGGCATAGTCAACCCTAATGATCTTTGACTAACGTGCCTGTCTTTGCCTTGGCACGCAATATCCAACGTGTGGGAGCTTCTATCGAATCTGGTTGCGCATGCCCGTGACGTCAAATCTCTATCGAAGTATAAAAATCCATGTTCGTGACGTGTATGGTGGCTCCAGTTGAACCAAAATCTTATAAATTGTTCATGAGTGTTTTAAGCAGTTCAAAAAACTCGTGGATCGTGTTTTATCAGGTATAAAAGCACTCGGCTACGCCTCGTGCTTTTATACCTGATAAAACACTCCTACTCGTTTATTAAACAGTACATATTTTATTTATTTTATATATTTATATTATTATATACTATACTATATTATGTTATATCTATATTTCTTTTTATCCAATTTATTTAATTGAATGGCATAGTTAATTTCTGCGCATATGAACATATCCACATGAAATATGCGCGTTATAAATATATTTTTATTATTATTTATAAGTTGTTGGCAAGGAACTTCATCACATCGTTAAAGAAGAATGCTATGGTTGCAAGTTTGATCGTTTGAGTCAAATAGATCATGACGTGTGCATTATGACGCCGTACACCGAACAATTAGAAAAGTTTTTAGAGGATGCCATTTCCAGAGTAAATATGGATGACCTAGCTGAACTCTGGTGTAAGGTATAGAGCCCCCGTTATCCGCAGTTGTTAAAATATAATAGTTTTGAATGGCTTTGTTATCGGCTTCAGTGTGAATCTCGAAACGAACGATTGAAAAACGCTATTTTGAACTTTATATAGATCCTTAAGATGTCTTCACTTTTTTAACTCGTGGATACGCGAAGCGTAGAAACGAGTTATTGTGAGGGGTCTGAATATGCAAATGTGTCACTCACTCACTCGCTCACTCACTCACTAAGATGTTAGCAGATCGATAATTAAACGTTTGTCGATCGTCTTACGTCTTACGTCATCTGATTACGAATGTTACACGATACTAACAAGCACAAAGCTCTTATATACAGTATAGATCACTTTGTTATTTATATGAGGAAACGAGATGCTGATGTTCCATGTGGGATATATTTCTAGCACTTGTAGACGCCGTTCGGGCCCACTGTGCATGCGCACACTCGCACATAGTTTTATCTTCGAATTATTCATAATAAAAGAATCAAGGAAAGATGCAAATTGAAGTAAAATTATACAATTAACGCCTGAAATAAAATTTCAATGAGTTATTAGACCTTTTTTCTGATGCATTTTAAAAAAGTAAACAAAAACGCTTATTAGCCGCGGTTATCGAAAAAAGCTATTTTAACTAGAACTCAAGAAGAGAGTCTGATTTCAAGCTCTAGAGGACTTTATTCTCCATAGAGACAGCTCAAAGTCACGGCGATATTCAGCAATCAAGTGATCAAGTGACTTCTTAAGAAAATAATCAATGTAGATGTAGCAAAAAATAGCAAAAGACGAAAAAAAGAACAATTCCAATGGAGTTTTGAAGGAAGTTCGGCCAGTTTTGTCATTTAAATAAGCCGTTCTGAAATAAAAAGTAGATTGATCGCCACACATTATACAAGATTACAAACAGCCAAAGCAATGCTCAGATTGTATGTTGAAATGTGCGAAGGTCTAACGAGAATTCGCTTCAATAAATAATCATTAATTTACCGACTTGGATGAAGACAAAATAAATAGAGGATATTACATAGGCGCGCGGAGATACGAAATTTATCTTCGAGTGTTGAAAAGATCTCTCACAAGTGAGCGCAGCGAACGAGTGAGAGATTTTCAACACGAGAAGATAAATTTCGTATCTCCAAGCGCCCATGTAATATTCTGTTTATTATATAATTATCAATGGAGTATGTTTTGGCTTTTTCAGGCAATTATTTCCTTGTATTTTTGAATAGTCATCGCAATGGTGTTATCTTCACACGTGAAAATAACATGTTATTTTCACGTGTGAAGATATCAATTTTTCGAAATAGAGAAAAATAGATATTTCATTGGTAATTATATAATAAATAGCATTTCTAAACGAATTTCTATAAAATATTTGCTCAGTTCACAGTGTAAATGAATAGTTTCATTCGAAACAAATGTAGGAACCGTGACCCTTGAAGGTCAAGATAAGTAGTAATGTAAATCAACACGCATAACGCAACGCTTTATGTTGATCGTCCCGATTTTATCATAAACGGCCGATTGTCTTGTATTGAGTTTTGAGCTCGTAGGTCGAATGATTCCTGGAATAAAACACACAGCCCGAATTTGAAATTGAAAGCAGAGAAAGCGTTTTCAAATAGATCTTCTTCCAATTATACTCTGGCTTGTACTAAGTTGACTCCATCGAAGTCGTAGTCGAAGTCGTCTTTCGTATTAATTGAAGTTCAGAGAATTAATTTATCACAGAATTCGCTTCCAAACTCAACAAAATAGCGAAGAACTAGGTGTTAAAATAAAAACATAAAGGACGATTATTTAATCGAGCGAAATATTTAGAGTCTTTGAGAATGTCAACAAGCATAAGGAGGGCACAGGAAGACCAATCTTCGAAAAGTGCAACAAGTATCCACGAGTTCGCCAAAGGGCGTTTGATTCTTTTTCGCATGACATTTAAAACTCATAGACAAGAACAGTTTGTAAAAATAAAATTTCTTGATTAAATAAATAAAAAATTACATGAAACAGAACAGTGGCTTTATTTGTTTATTAACCACACACTTACACACACTTACAGACACACTTACACACACACTTTTACACGCTTACACACATTTACACACACTTCCACACACTTCCACACACTTCCACACACTTCCACACACTTACACACACTTCCACACACTTCCACACACTTCCACACACTTCCACACACTTCCACACACTTCCACACACTTCCACACACTTCCACACACACTTTTACACACTTCCACACATTTCCACACACTTCCACACACACTTCCACGCACTTAGGCTGCGTTCATTCTGTATACCTCGGGGGGGGGGGGGGGGGGGGGGGGACAGAGGAAATTTGGGGGGGGGGGTCATAAAATTTTTCAGGTGTTCAAGGGGGGATGTTAAATTATTTTTGCAATGTTAGGGGGATGCTAATTTTTCTGTCAATAACAAATGACTATTAACTAACATATATAACTCAACAAGAAATTTAATGAGCAGGATAATTGTACGCCACTATTTGAATAACATTGTAATCTTGATCATCATCATCTTCTTCAATTTTATCACTATTGTTATCATCATTATCATGTAAAGGAAACACGTTATAGCTGTATCTTTGCCCCCGAAATTATTCAAAAATTATTCATCATCCGTAAACTATGTTCCTCCCTTGTTAGAGTCCTGTACTGACTTGTTTCCTTCACATGCCCTACTTCCTATACGTAGATAGGGACTTTAAACTTTTAATGTAAAACTTCCTGAAGAAGTCTACAGAGTTAGACGAAACGCGTAGGAGATATAAAATATAAAGTTTTACAGCCTATCATCCTAAGTGCTTCTCACTGGTTCCTTTCAAAAAAATTTCAAAAATTTTCAAAAAAATAGTCGTCAATGAGGAGGAAAAGGGAACCGATATTTCTCATCCAGTTCAGTATGAATCGCGATCAGGAAGACAGCCTATAGCAAGCTCTCGTTACCAGCCATCACAATAGCTTGCAAAGAAATGTGTAGGTATCAGGACAAAAAGGTGTTTGTATTTAGGTATATAATAATAATAATAATTTATTAACTTATATTGCGCAAGAATCAACATTTCTGTTTTCTAATACGCATTACAATCTAATAAGAAAAGATAACAACACTAAGAAAATAATAATTTACATGAATAAAAACGTTAAAATTATTAAATTCCCCCCTTCCCCAACCAAGCCAAACATATATATATAAATAAATAAATGAATAAAATAAAAATACTTAAACAAATAAAGAATAATCTAATTAAAATATGCCATCTTATAAAAATACGACTTTAAGGCTGTCTTAAAATTGACAAGAGAAAAGATGTTGCGAATGTCCAGTGGCAGCCAATTCCACAGTTTGGGAGAAGCCGTTAAAAAAGATCTATCGCCAAGCGTCCTTAGAGACTTACATGTGGGAATGTTGAATGGGGGGTTGGTGGGGGGGACAATTTTTTGCTGCTAAAGGAAGGGGGGGGCACAATTTTTTTTGACATTAAGTGGGGGGGATGTTGAAATTTCAAAGTATTTCTGAAATTTCTTCTCCCCCCCCCCCCCCTTGTGGTATACATAATGAATGCAGCCTTACACACACACTTACACGCAAGTACACACACATTAACACGAACTTACACAAACTTTAACACACTTACAAACACACAAACTTACACACGCTTATACAAATTTATACACACTTACACACATTTAACACACACTTACAAACACTTTCAATTACACACGCTTACAAACACTTACACACACTTACACACACTTACACACACTTACACACACTTACACACTATTTCACACACTTACACACACTTACACACACTTACACACATTTGCACACACTTACAAACATCTATACATCCACTTAGACACACTTACACACACTTACACACACTTCCTCACACTTCAACACACTTCAATACACATTTTCACACAATTACACACATTTCCACAAACTTACACACACTAACACACACAGGTTCACGCACTTACACCCACACACTTACACGCTCTTACACACACATTAATACATATACACACACTTACACACACCTACACACACTTACAAACACTTACACACACTTACACACACTTATACACACACTAACTCAAACTTACACACACTTACTTACACTTACACACTCACACACATTTGCACACACTTACAAACATTTAAACATCCACTTAGACACACTTAGACACACTTAGACACACTTAGACACACTTACACATACTTACACACACTTACACACACTTACACACACTTAAACCCACACTTACAAACGCTTACACAAGCTTACACACACTTAAACACACACATACTTACACACAGTTACCTACACTTAAATACACATACACACACTTACACACACATTAACAAACTTACACACATTTCCTCACACTTCAACAAACTTCAATACACATTTTTACACAATTACACACATTTCCACACATTTCCACACACTAAAACACACAGTTTCACGCACTTACACCCACACACATACACGCTCTTACACACAAATTAACACATATACACACACATACACTCAACTTAAACACCCTTTCACACTCTTCCACATACTTCCACACACTTACACACACTTACAAACACTTACACACACTTACACACACTTACACAGACTTACACAGACTTACACACACTTACACACACTTACACACACTTACACACACTTACACACACTTACACACACTTACACACACTTACACACACTTACACACACTTACACACACTTACACACACTTACACACACTTACACACACTTACACACACTTACACACACTTACACACACTTACACTTACTTACATACATTTACAGAAACTTACACACACTTACACACACTTACACACAATTACACACACTTACACACACTTACACACACTTACACACACTTACACACACTTACACACACTTACACACACTTACACACACTTACACACACTTACACACACTTACACACACTTACACACACTTACACACACTTACACACACTTACACACACTTACACACACTTACACACATATACACACACTTGCACACACTTCCACACACTTACACACACTTAATCAAGTTACACACACTTACACATACTTACGCACACTTATACACACTTATACACACTTTCACATACTCACACACACACTTATACACACTTATGCACACCAGTACACACCCTTACACACACTTACATATACTTACACATACTCACACACACACTTATACACACTTATACACACACTTACACACACTTACACATACTTTCGCACTCTAACACACACTTACACACACTTATACACATTTAATCAAGCATACACACTTACACATACTTACTCACACTTACACACAATTATACAAATTTTATATAAACAATTAAATACCCTTACACACACTTACACACTAACACACACAGTTACACACACTTACACACACTTACACACACTTATACGCACACTTAAACATACTTATGCGCACTTACACACACTTACTCACGCTTACACACACTTACACACACTTACACATACTTTCACACACTTATACACACTTTCACACACTTACACACACATACACACACTTAATCAAGCATACACACACTTACTCATACTTACGAACACTTATACACACTTATACACACTTACTCACGCTTACACACATTTAATCATACACTAACGCACACTTACACAAACTTACACACACTTACACGTAATTACATACACTTACACACACTTAAACACACTTACACACACTACAACACTTACACACACTACACAGATATTAAACACAGCACTTACACACACTTCACACATATTACACACACTTACATACCTTTACACACACGTACACACACAATTACATACTTTACACACACTTACAACACACTTAACAGACACACACGTACACACACTTACACATACACACCTTACACATCACTTACATACACCACTTACAACAACACTTCACACACTTACACCATTACACACACTTCACACAACGTACACACACTTACAGCGACACGTACACCACTTAAACACACTTACACACACTTACCACACACTTACACACACCTACACACACGTACACACCTTACACCACTTACACACACTTAATCAAGCATACACACACTTACACCACTTACACAACCCTACCCAGCACTTACACACACTACAACACACACTTACACACCCTTACAACCCACACTTACAACACACACTTACCACACACTTCCACACACTACCACAAACTTACATGCCACTTACACACCTTACACTAACTTACACATAACTCAACAAACACACACCCTTATACACACTTATACACAGACTTACCCAGACTTAACAACTAACAACTTACAACACACTACACTAGTTGACACACACTTACACACACGTACACACACTTACACACACTTACACACACTTACACACACATACACACACTTACACACACTTACACACACACACACACACTTACACACACTTACACACACTTACACACACTTACACACACTTACACACACTTACACACACACTTACACACACACACTTACACACAACACACACTTACACACACTTACACACACCACAACACTTACACACACTTACACACACTTACACACACTTACACACAGACACACAACACACACCACACACTTTACACACACTTACACACACTTACACACACTTACACACACACACACTCACACTTACACACACTTTACACACACACAACACACACTTACACACACTTACACACACACTTACACACACACACTTACACACACTTACACACAGAAACACACACAACAACACACACAAACACACACACACACACACACACACACACACACACACACACTTACACACACACACACACACACACACACTTACACACACTTACACATCAACTTACACACACTTACACACCCTTACAACACACACTTACACACCAGACTTACACACACACTTACAAACAGACTTACACTACCTTACTACCACTTACACAAGCACTTACACAACACGTACACACACGTACAACACCTTACACACACTTAACACACACTTACCACACCTTACACACACTTCAAACACCACGTAAAGACACCTTACACACAGCTTACACACATACACTACTACACTTACACACACTTACAACACTTACACACACTTACACACACTTACACACACTTACACACACTTACACACACTTACACACACCACGTACACACACTTACACACACTTACACACACTTACACACACTTAATCAAGCATTACACACACTTACACATACTTACACACACTTATACACAATTACACAAATTTATATAAACACTTAAATACGCTTACACACACTTACACATACTTACACACACTTACACAGACTTAATCAAGCATACACACTTTCACATGCTTACACACACTTATACACATTTACACAAATTTATATAAACACTTAAATACGCTTACACACACTTACACACAATTACCCAAATTTTATATAAACAATTAAATACGCTTACACACACTTACACACACTAACACACACAGTTACACACACTTACACAAACTTACACACACTTACACGCACACTTACACATACTTATACGCACTTACACACACTTACTTACGCATACACACACTTACATACTTTTACACACACTTACTCACACCTAAACACACTTACACACATACTTACACACACTTACACACTCTTACACACTGTAACACACACTTACACACACATACACACACTTACACACCCTTACACACACTTACACACATTTACACACACTTACACAGACTTATACGCACACTTTCACATACTTATACACACTTACACACACTTACTCACGCCTACACACATTTAATCACACACTAACACACACTTACACAAACTTACACACACTTACACATACTTACATACACTTACACACACTTACACACACTACACACAACTTACACACACTTACACACACTTACACACTCTTACACACACTTACACACACTTACACACACTTACACACACTTACACACACTTAATCAAGCATACACACACTTACACATACTTACACACACTTATACACAATTACACAAATTTATATAAACAATTAAATACGCTTACACACACTTACACACACAGTTACACACACAGTTACACACACTTACACAAACTTACACACACTTATACGCACACTTACACATACTTATACGCACTTACAGACATTTACTCACGCTTGCACACACTTACATACTTTTACACACACTTTCACACACTTATACACATTTTCACACACTTACACACATTTACACACACTTACACAGACTCACACACACACTTATACACACTTACCCACACACTTACGCATACTTACACACCCTTATACACACTTACACACACTTACTCACACTTAAACACACTTACACACACTTACACATACTTACAAACACTTACAGACACTTACACACAGTTACACACACTTACACACACTTACATACACTTACACACACTTACAAACACTTACACACACTTACACACACTTACACACACTTACACACACTTACACACACTGAATCAAACATACACGCACTTACACCTACTTACACACACTTATACACAATTACACAAATTTATATAAAAACTTAAATACGCTTACACACACTTACACACAATTACACAAATTTTATATAAACAATTAAATACGCTTACACACTCTTATATGCACACTTACACATACTTATACGCACTTACACACACTTACTCACGCATACACACACTTACATACTTTTACAAACACTTTCACACACTTTTACGCACTTTCACACACTTACACACACTTACACACACTTACACAGAGCCACACACACACTTATACACACTTACCCACACACTTACGCACACTTACACAAGCTTACACATACTTACACACACTTACACACACTTATATACACTTACACACACTTATACAGACATTTACGCAAACTTATACATACTTACACACACTTACACACACACATATTACAAACACTTACATACACTTACAAACACTAACACACACACTTACACACACTTATACACACTTACACATACTTATACACACAGCTACAAATACTTATACACACTTACACACACTTACACACACTTACACACACTTACACACACTTACAACACACTTACACACACTTACACACACTTACACAAACTTACACAACTTACACACTTACACACACTTACACACACTTACACACACTTACACACACTTAAACACACTTACACACACTTACACACACTTACACACATTTACACACACTTACGCACACTTATACACACTTACACGCACTTACACATATTACAAACACTTACATACACTTACAAACACTAACACACACACTTACACACACTTACACACACTTACACATACTTATACGCACACTTACACATACTTATACACACTTACACACACCTACTTACGCATACAAAAACTTAAACACACACGTACACACACTTACACACACTTAAACACACGCTTAATCACATACTAACACACACTTAAACACACTTACACACACTTACAAACACTTACACACATTCACACACACTTACGCACACTTATACACACTTACACACACTTACACACACTTACACACACTTACACAAATTTATATAAACACTTAAATACGCTTAGAGACACTTACAAACACTGAGACACACTTACACATATTCACACACACACTTATATACACTTATACACACTCTTACGCACACTTATATATACTAACACACACGTACACACACTTACACACACTTATACGCACACTTCAACATACTTATACACACTTACACACACTTACACAGGCTTACACACATTTAATCAAACACTAACACACACTTACACACACTTACACACACTTACACAAACTTACACAAATTTATATAAACACTTAAATACGCTTAGAAACACTTACACACACTTAGATACACTTACACACTCTAACACACACTTACACACAGTTACACACACTTAAAAACACTTATACACACTTATACACACTTATACAGACGTTTACGCACATTTATACATACTTACACAAACTTACACACACTTACACATATTACAAACACTTACATACAATTACAAACACTAACACACACACTTACTCACACTTACACACACTTACACATACTTATATGCACACTTACACATACTTCTACACACTTACACACACTTACTTACGCATACAAAAACTTAAACACACACGTACACACACTTACACACACTTAAACACACACTTAATCACACACTAACACACACTTACACACACTTACACACACTTACACACACTTACACACATTTACACACACTTACGCACACTTATACACACTTACACACACTTACACACACTTACACAAATTTATATAAACGCTTAAATACGCTTAGACACACTTACAAACACTGAGACACACTTACACATATTCACACACACACTTATATACACTTATACACACTCTTACGCACACTTATATATACTAACACACACGTACACACACTTACACACACTTAAACACACGATTAATCACTCACTAACACACACTTACACACAGTTACATACACTTACGCTCCTTTACACACATTTACACACACTTACGCACACTTATACACACTTACATACACTTACACAAACTTAAACACACGCTTAATCACACACTAAAATACACTTACACACACTTACACACAAATACACAGATTTACACACATTTACACACATTTACACACACTTACACACACTTAGACACAATTACAAGCTCATACACAGACTTACACAGATTCACACCCACACTTATACACACTTATACACACACTTACGCACAGTTACATACACTTACGCTTACTTCTCCTTACAACACTTTACACACAACTTACGCACACTTATACACACTTACAAATACCCTTACACACACTTAAACACACGCTTAATCACACACTAAAACACACTTACACACACTTACACACACATACACACATTTACACACATTTACAAACAACACTGACAAACCACTTACACACAATTTACAAGCTGCACACCTACCTTGACACATCCTAACTTATACACACACTTGAAATACCCAAGTTACACACAACATGCCACTACTTACGCATCACAACTTACTTTAACACTTAGCCGTACAGCACACGTACGCTTACACATCCGATACCACACAAACGAACACGCTTCACAAATCACACTCACACAAAGGTACAGCACCACACTTAACACAAACACTTACATTACAGCCCACTTACACACACACTTTTACACTTAACACACACATAACACACACACTTACCCACACTTACTCACCCACTTCATCAACATTATCACCACAATACACCTTTTCTTCCACACACTTACCACACCATCTACTGTTCGCCACGCTAACAGACCACTTACACACAAACTGCTTATTACACACACATTTAAAATCAAGCATAAAACACCACACTATACTTACTCAAACTTACACACAACTATACAAATTTTATATAAACATTAACATACCCTTATACAACACCCTTACACACACTTGACTCTGGCTTACCACATTTAATCGAACACAACAGTTTACTTACACTTACTTACAACACACAAACACAACTTATAAAACGCACACTTTCTACACACAGTTACTTATGCGCACTTACACATACCCAACTGCACTTTTCTCAGCGCTTACACACTTACAACAATTTATATAAAAACTTAAATACGCTTACACACCTTACACACAAACACATAATTTTTGAGATAACAATTAAATACGCTTACCACACTACACACACTAACACACACTTAACTCATAGTTACACAAAACTTTACACGTAATACGCACACTTACACATACACATACGCACTTACCCCACTACTCTCATACCCACACTTTTACTTACTCTTCACACTTCCTTCACACACTTATACACACTTTCACACATTACACACATTTACACAGACTCACACACACACTTATACACACTACATCCACACTTACCACAAAACTTACACATGCCTTTACCCCATTGATACACACTTACTCACACTTAAACACCCCTACACACACTTATCAAATAACGGCACACACAACAATGAGACACCCGTAGACAACACACACACGCACACGTATACACACTTATACACAAACTTAAACGCACACTTATACACACTATACAACACACTTACACACACTTACAGAACCACCCTTACAAAACACTACCACACGTAACACCCCACTTACACACACGTACACACACTTACACACACTTACACACACTTACACACACTTACACATACTTACACACACTTACACATACTTACAAAAATTTATATAAACACTTAAATACAATTACAGACACTTATGCACACTTATACACACTTATAAGCACACTTGCACATACTTATACACACTTACACGCACTTACTCACGATTACACAAATTTAATCACACACTAACACACCCTACTTCACCACTTACACACAATTCATATACATATACATTACCAGCACACTTCAACCACACTCTACACCAACACTTACAACAACACTTACACCACTTACCACACTTAAACACACTTACACACACTTACACACACTTACCACACACTTACACACACTTACACAACACTTACACACACTTACACACACTTACACACACTTACACACACTTACACACACTTACACACACTTACACACACTTACAACACACTTACACACACTTACACAGCACTTACACAGACTTGCACACCACTTACACACACTTACACACACTTACACACCACTTACACACACTTACACACACTTACACACACTTACACACACTTCACACTTACACACACTTACACACACTTACACACACTTACAAACACTGACACAAAATTATATAAACACTTAAATACGCTTACACACACTTACAAACACTGACACAAATTTATATAAACACTTAAATACGCTTACACACACTTACCCACACTAACACACACAGTTACACACACTTACACAAACTTACAAACACTTATACGCACACTTACACATACTTATACGCACTTACACACACTTATTCACACATACACACACTTACATACTTTTACACACACTTTCACACACTTATACACACTTTCACACACTTACACACACTTACACACACTTACACACACTTACACAGACTCACACACACACTTATACACACTTACACACACACTTACGCACAATTACACACCCTTACACATACTTACATAGACTAACATACACTTACATACACTTACACACACTTATACACACATATACGGACGTTTACGCAGACTTATACATACTTACACACACTTACACACACTTACACACACTTACACACACTTACACACACACTTACACACACTTACACACACTTACAACACACTTACACACACTTACACACAATTATACACACTTACACACACTTACACACACTTACACACACTTACACACACTTACACACACTTACACACACTTACACACACTTACACACACTTACACATACTTACACACACTTACACATACTTACACAAATTTATATAAACACTTAAATACACTTACACACACTTATACACACTTATACACACTTATAAGCACACTTGCACATACTTATACACACTTACACGCACTTACTCACGATTACACAAATTTAATCACACACTAACACACACTTACACACACTTACACACACTTACATATACTTACACACACTTACACACACTTACACACACTTACACACACTTACACAACACTTACACTTACACACACTTACTAACACTTACACACACTTACACACACTTACACACACTTACACACACTTAACACACACATACACTCACTTACACACACTTACACACACTTACACACATTTACACACACTTACACACACTTACACACACTTACACACACTTACACACACTTACACACAGTTACACACAGTTACAACACACTTACAGTCACTTACAAACACACATACACACCTTACACACCTTACACACCTTACACACACTTACACACACGTACAAACACTTACACACACTTACACATAACTTACACACACTTACACATACTTACACACACTTACAACTACACTTACACACACTTACACCACTTACACACTTAATACAATCACTTACACACTACTTACACACACTTACAACACACTTCACCACTTACCACACTTACACACGCTTACCATACTACACACACTTACAAAACACGACAGCAAATTTATATACACTTAATACTTCTTACCCACACTTACCCACATTACCCAAATTTTATATAAAATTAAATAGCTACACACAAGTTACACACACGAACAACCCAGTTTACTCCCAGTTTACACAACTACATACACGTATACGCACCCACACATACTAACGCAACTTACACACACTACTCTCAAGACCCACACTATTACATTTACACACACCTTCACACACTTATACACACTTTCACACATTTACACACATTTACACAGACTCACACACACACTTATACACACTTACATACACACTTACGCACACTTACACATCCTTATACACATTTATCCACACTTCACTCACGCCTTGTAAACC